>NW_018404059.1:0-115 GCF_002113885.1 Mizuhopecten yessoensis
ACACCTGGTCAAATACAGGTACGTCATGTTTACACCTGGTCGAATACAGGTACGTCATGTTTACACCTGATCAAATACAGGTACGTCATGTTTACACCTGGTCAAATACAGGTAC
>NW_018404059.1:3061-3712 GCF_002113885.1 Mizuhopecten yessoensis
AGTTTACACCTAGTCAAATACAGGTACGTCATGTTTACATCTAGTCAAATACAGGTACTTCATGTTTACACCTAGTCAAAAACAGGTACGTCATGTTTACACCTGGCAAATACAGGTACATCATGTTTACACCTGGTCAAATACAGGTACGTCATGTTTACACNCATGTTTACACCTGGTCAAATACAGGTACGTCATGTTTACACCTGGTCAAATACAGGTACGTCATGTTTACACCTGGTCAAATACAGGTACGTCATGTTTACACCTGGTCAAATACATGTACGTCATGTTAACACCTTGTCAAATACAGGTACGTCATGTTAACACCTGGTCAAATACAGGTACGTCATGTTTACACCTGGTCAAATACAGGTACGTCATGTTTACACCTAGTCAAATACAGGTACGTCATGTTTACATCTAGTCAGATACAGGTACGTCATGTTTACACCTGGCAAATACAGGTACATCATGTTTACAACTAGTCAAATATAGGTTTGTCATTTTTACACCTGGTCAAACACATGTACGTCATGTTTACACTTGGCAAATATAGGTTTGTCATGTTTACACATGGCAAATAGAGGTACATCATGTTTACACCTAGTCAAATACAGGTACGTCATGGTTACACCTAGTCATATACAG
>NW_018404060.1:0-115 GCF_002113885.1 Mizuhopecten yessoensis
GTAACCACCGAGGTAAGGTACATGTGATATAGGTCATACTGGACAGGTAGGTTGGGTATAAATATTGGGAAATCACCGAGGTGAGGTACATGATATATAGGTCATACTGGACAGG
>NW_018404060.1:4881-5325 GCF_002113885.1 Mizuhopecten yessoensis
TAAATTTAGGTTGGGTATAATGATTGGGTAACCACCGAGGTGAGGTAAATGTTCTATAGGTCATACTGGACAGGTAGGTTAGGTATAAAGATTGGGTAACCACTGAGGTGAGATGCATGTTATATAAGTCATACTCGACATTTAGATTAGGTATAAAGATTGGGTAACCACCGAGGGGAGGTACATGTCATATAGGTCATACTGGACATTTAGGTTGGGTATAAAGATTGGGTAACCACCGAGGTGAGGTACATGTCATATAGGTCATACTGGACATTTAGGTTGGGTATAAAGATTGGGTAACCACCGAGGTGAGGTACATGTGATATAGGTCATACTGGACATTTAGGTAAGTCATAATGATTGGGTAACAACTGAGGTGAGATGCATGTTATATAAGTCATACTGGACATTTAGATTAGGTATAAAGATTGGGTAACCACC
>NW_018404061.1:0-115 GCF_002113885.1 Mizuhopecten yessoensis
ACAGGACAACACAGAACAGGTAAGTTACTCATCCCTAACTCAAAGTAGTAAGGGTACCATACAAGACACACAGAACAGGTAAGTTACTCATCCTTAACTCAACGTAGTAAGGGTA
>NW_018404061.1:4310-4666 GCF_002113885.1 Mizuhopecten yessoensis
TAGTAAGGGTACCATACAAGACAACACAGAACAGGTAAGTTACTCATCCTTAACTCAAAGGAGTCAGGGTACCATACAGGACAACACAGAACTGGTAAGTTACTCATCCTTAACTCTAAGGAGTCATTGTACCATACAGGACATCACAGAACAGGTAAGTTACTCATCCCTAACTCAAATGAGTCAGGGTACCACACAGGACAACACAGAACAGGTAAGTTACTCAGTACCATACAGGACAACACAGAACAGGTAAGTTACTCATCCCTAACTCAAATGAGTCAGGGTACCACACAGGACAACACAGAACTGGTAAGTTACTCATCCTTAACTCAAAGGAGTCAGGGTACCATACA
>NW_018404062.1:0-115 GCF_002113885.1 Mizuhopecten yessoensis
GAAGTAATGGTCCTGCTTGTTCCCTATGTATATACATTATAACAGAAGTAATAGTCCTGCTTGTTCCCTGTGTATATACAGTATAACAGGAGTAATAGTCCTGCTTGTTCCCTGT
>NW_018404062.1:1576-1826 GCF_002113885.1 Mizuhopecten yessoensis
TACATGACATGTCCTTACCTGTACAGGGGGGCTGGGTACTGTTACACATGACATGTCCCTACCATTCCAGGGGGGCTGGGTACTGTTACCCATGACTGTCCCTACCTTTACAGCGGGCTGGGTACTGTTACACATGAGATGGCCCTTCCTTGACAGGGGGGCTGGGTTCTGTTACACATGACATGTCCCTACCTTGACAGGGGGTTGGGTACTGTTACACATGACATGTCCCTACCATTACAGGGGGGCT
>NW_018404063.1:0-115 GCF_002113885.1 Mizuhopecten yessoensis
CCACTAAACTCTACCCCAGGACACCCTTGACCACTTGACCACTAACTGCATGCTAAGTACCCAATGACCCCCTGTGTGTCTGTACAATTGTGATCTTTAAAAAGTGGTCTTTCAG
>NW_018404063.1:3196-3267 GCF_002113885.1 Mizuhopecten yessoensis
CTGTAGACAATTATCAAATAAGTTAGATCAATGACATTTATTTAATCTAAAAGAATACACGATATATATAC
>NW_018404063.1:4608-45670 GCF_002113885.1 Mizuhopecten yessoensis
TATGTTTTGTGTCTGTTATCTTTTTGTGAAATTGGATTTAATAGAAAAACATAACATATCTCAACCCTTACAACCCACAACAACGCATGTGGTTAGGGGGAATTGTAGTATTTAAAATTAAGGAACCATTTCGAAAATTAATGAATTTTCTAACATATTATCAATACTAAATGTTTTGGTTACAAACATATTGCTTATTTTACTAATTCAGGCATGGCGGAGAAAAACATTCTAACTCTTATATGCCATATATGTAGCCCTTCATAGAACAAACTTTGACTGAAACGAGACATGCACACATTGGTGTTAATCGTGTCCAGAGTTGCTTTTGACATTAACACGAAATTATCACCAGGAAACGTTAAGGGATTGAAATCAATGGCATCAGTATTGGCTGGAACCTGACATTGTCATTTTCCCGTTCGATACGCATGATATGTCCATGGGCGTAGGAAGCTCCAGTACCGCACGTACGATGAGCATTTATCTTGGCCAGTCACATGCATCAATCAAAAGAATTGGGCATCACTTGTTGACGGCATTAGTTCTGGGTTCTCAATCTTACGTGTATGCCTTGCCGCATTTTGTGCATGTTTTGTACTCGGCTGCAGGCAACAGTGACTGTAGATCAAAGATCTTCTCCATGAGTTCATCAGTTCGATTGTTCAATTTTTTATAATATATATATATATATTTGTTGGAAAGGCAATATTTACAGCAGGTATTTTTGTTTTGTGTGAGGACAGGGAGAGACATTCGATGTATAAAAGAGCCAGTGTGAAGAAGTATAGTAAGAACCCTCTAATTACTTTTAACATAATTATTTTTGCGCACACAAATTTTCAGCGCATTGTTGAATTTTAAATTATTATATTTTTTTTTCCCCGCTAGTAACGGCACGATTTTTCACCCTAACACAATTTCTCATCAAATTGTAGCAAGGACGGGGCCCCAAAGAGAAAATTTACCAATATTTCAAAAATCTTCTTCTCCAGACTCAGAGATACTACAGTGAATTTCCCGGCATGGATAGAAAGATCATCAGGGGCTTTATTTAAATTGTAAATTGTAAGTTTACAGTAGTTTATTTAGGGAAATTATACTTTTGGGTGTATTTTGTCAATTTTCAGTAGGAAATTATTCAAACTGGAATGATTATAGGATAGTATTAGAAAATAAGGTCCTGTCCTATCCCAAGGGGCTGGAGGGGTGAGGCCTAAATGGGGAAAATCGTTAAAAAATTAATAATCTTCTTCATCAGACTCGGATGTTTTACAAACAAATACTCTTCATTGATAGAAAGCACCTTAGGTGCATTATCTAAATTGTTAATTGCATAACCCTCAAGGTCACCTGCTCTCCATTGAGGAGAGGGTGAAGTTTTCTATAGTTTATATAGGTAAAAACACTTTTGGTATATTTTGTCTAATTTGGCAAGAAATTATTCAAACTTGGTTGAAAAAGTTACAATGAAACTAAAATCAAAAACTATCAGAAAGTAAGATTCTGACCTACCAAAGGAGTTGGCCAAAGAGAAAAATTGGCGAAATGACGAAAGGTATTATATTTCTCAACAGCAATATACATTTGTTGACTGGGTTTGAGGACAACATGTGTTTTCTTGAACCAGAGGTCCAAGGGTTCAACATAACACATGTTGACCGAAAATCAGTCTACGAATGTTTTGTTATACCTACTTTCATTGATTTCTTCGAAAACAAACCATTCATTAAGTATATATATGATAACAAATGAATGAATTCAACAATTTAAATTCTGAAATAAATTCAGCAAAAAATGGATTTATAAATTTGTGAACTGTCAATTATAATCTATTTAAAAATATTTATCACAATAGAACATCAGTTGATAGAACATGACTTGAATTGTTTGTCTGGTTCCGTCTGTTTCTCTCCACGCAGATAGCTTTTCCAATTTTCTAGTTGAGGCAATTCGAGAAAATCAACATTGTTCAGGTCACAAACAGAAAGCTCAGGTGCACGAGATGTTGAAATCTCATCACTATTCAAACTTGTAGTATTCTGGGGCAAGATTTTATTTGCTAAAGCAGTAGCGGACATTTCATGTTTCTTAGATTCTTAGATGCACTGAGATGAGTTGAGTAATGTTTTAAACTGGTTTCAGATTTGTGTTTGGATATTCCAATAATATGTCTCCCTTCATAACCACTTTCATCCAGGAGAGTGATGCAGTTATAGGTTGTAGATAGACCTGCTTCTTTGCTAATTGTCGCCATCGTTGCACCAAGACTGTTTTTACCGACGACCATATTGTCATACCACACGGAGTCATTTTCTTTCAAGCCTCTTTTGGGTCGTTGCCAAAGAAATTCACAGTCCGGGTTCAGCTTTGAAACATATTTCTCAAAACTTGAGACTGGACAGGTAGGGTTACCTACAATGTAGTATGTAAAGATAAAAATTAACAAACATTTCTTAACAGGACTTAAGTAAAATACATGTATCATCATTGAAATATAGGAACATAACTATGAGCGTATTTATTTGAATAATATTTTAAGTTCTGTTCCTTTTGTGACATGACAAGTATTGTATTTCACTATGTATACATATTGATTGCCATATCACATCTCCACAATGACATTGAGCTACCAGTACCTATAATATAACTCAAGTGACCGCTAAGGCTCTTGGGCCTCTTGTTTTAACGATTATTCTATTTCTAATTAAAGGTTTGTTAAAAAGAGACAATTTTGCCTCTTTTAACAAACTTTTGAGCGCTAGAGGCGTTCTTGGAATGGGAGGGGAGAAGTGGTAAGGTTGAAATACGAATATTCAACCTAATTCTAGTTTGCTTTAACCGAAAAAGAAAATCTTGCTGAAGGTGTGAGCTTTTGGCAAATTTATTTGCATATTGAAAATGGCCACAAATTGACAATTTCGAAGAACTTTCTAGAATTTTTGTTTTGAAGTTACTCTATAACCAAGCATATACAAATGTATATACTTATGTTGAGAAGATAAAAGAATAGGAGCTGGAAATGAATTCTGAAGTAAGAAAGTCGAAAAATACTCACAAAAATGCAAATATTTGGCTACTCCTATTACAGAAAAGTCACTTTCTACGATATCTCTGTGACAAGGCAAACTAGCACTAAAATGTTTGTTTTATCGGCCATCCTAACGCCAAATAAATAGTACCTGGCCTTCCTGCATCTATAGACATACGCGAAAACAAGGTCATTTTAAGACTGAAATCTATACTTGAATTTTAGAAGTCCCATCCCCGAAAATTGTCTTGAAATGATTCTGTGTTAAAGCCAGAAACAATGAAGGACGCATTTTTGCAAATGCCCAAATTTGATAGACCTATCATAGACTTAGAAGCCTCAACTGAACTGGGTGTTCTGGTCAGGATCTAAACATTTCACTAGGGAAAAACTTTCGCGAACTGTTATGCATTCGCGAAAATAGCGAAATAAATCCCCTCGTGAATGTGCCTTTTTTTCTTCATGAATAGAGTGATGGTCAATCTCCTTTAATAAATATAGTTTAGTCAAAGTAAACAGTTTATTCTACACCACACTAAAAACAAATCAAGGAATTTGTAAAGTATGTGGATTGCTATGACATTTATTGGTAGACGAATTGGAAAGTTAAACATCAAGAGGAAGTTAATCCCCAACCAAAACAAATAACAACACGTGTACCAGTTGGTGGTTGATGCTAATTTAAGTCAGTCGAGGGATTATCTGCAGAGAGGTGTTACCCGATATCAAAATACTACTGCAAACCACTCTGAAACTGGCATATAGCGGTAGAGATCTTTAACTATCTATATTTAATTTGACATTTGGTACCCGTTATTTTTCTCGCATCTGTATCACACAAAACCCCTTATTAATCAGTTAAACATTCCACTAGATTTGTTTTTTGTGATATCAGTAAAGCCTTCGACAGAGTATGTCACGAAGGTCTTTTATTTAAATTGAGATTATATGGTATAAATGGAAATTTACTTTCGTGGCTTTGAAAATTATCTGTCAAACTGAATGCAAAGAGTAAATAATGAAGGTTACTTTTCACAATTCAAGAATGTAAATGCAGGGGTACCGCAAGGATCTGTCCTCGGACCACTAGTATTTCTTCTCTATATCAATGATATCACTACTAATGTTTCCACCAATATCAAACTTTTTGCTGATGACACTTCTCTGAATGTAAATATAGATAATAACCCAGCACAGGCCGCACAATCTCTCAACACTGATCCTACTAGCATAGGTGAATGGGCAACAACTTGGGACATTAAATTCAATCCAAGTAAAACAAAACCACTCATATTTTCTAGAAAACAAGACATCCATCACCTCCCACTATTCTTCCAAAATAGCCAAATCATAGACACATCATCACATCAGCACTTATAACTTACACTTATTTAAGATGATACAACATGGAAACAGCACATACAGAATATATACAATAAAGCTTACAATAGACTTGATATTCTTTGCCACGTCAAAACTAAAGTCAATAGAAAATCATTAATAAAATATATGTGGGATTTATTAGGCCAGTTTTGGAATATGTAGATATAAGTTGGGAAAATTGTTAACAACAGGCAAACGATCTTCTTGAATCTGTACAATTAGAAGCAGCTTGGATAATAACAGGTCTTCGTTCTGGGGTATCACATGACAAACTATACAATGAACTAGGTTGGGAAACACTATCTGTAAGAGGAAATAAACACAAACATGTAATGATGTATAAAATTATGCATGGGCAGACATCTCAATACTTACAAAATGTTTTAAATCCCTTTATTAATAATCAAAATGATAACCCCTACCCTCTCAGACAAACTAGGCTTTTCAACCCACCGTTATGTAGAACTAATAACTATTTCGACAGCTTTTTCCCTCAAATGTGCCGCACAATTAACACTGCAAATTCTGATCTTCTTAATTCTCCCTCTCCTGCAGCATTAAAAAATACTTTAACAGAGATATTGTTTCTGATAGTGAATCTGCATTAATGGTCACAACAAAAGGTAACCGAAGAGCAAATATTATTCTATATCAACTTCGAAACTCTTGTAGTAATTTAAATTATGATTCACACCATGACCATCTTACTAATAGTCCAGCTTGTACCTGCTCTGCAAAACACATAACAGTATCTCATTACTTTTTGGAATGTCCTATTTTTAATAATCAAAGAACTACTTTGTTCACTTCTCTTAATAGTTATGGCCACCACAATCACATTGATATAAACATTCTTCTCCAGGGCTGTCCTGATTTTGAAGTGCTTACAAATAGACGAATACTTGATGATGTGAATTTTTTTATTGGAAGATCCTGTCGTTTTAATTTGTATATGACTTACAGCCACGATGTACATGTTAAAACAAAAATATACCGATTCTATATTACATCCAGGAGATTCTAGTTGAGCATGACTATTGACTATAACATGTACTTATCTGGACATTGTAAATGATTACACTCTATATGTATTAAATAAATTTATTATTCTTAATTGTAACAGTTGTTGGTAGCAGTGACCTGTGCGATATATGCGCATGGACTTTTGGTCTAAGTCTGCCAATATCTGTCTATGATAGTGTATATACATGCTGAAATTAATGTATTTGTACATGTACTTGTATGTATGTGTAAGTGTGTATGAGGTGTGTGAGATGTTTCCTTCATGAGTTACTTCCCCTTAGCCTTGTGTTAATATGAATTATTTCGTGCTTAATTTTTCTTTCCCAACATATCTAAAATATTATGTCTCATTGTTTATTCCACCTTGGGCATTTGACGGAGAGAATTTATATAGGCTTTAGCTGTTATTCTATCCAATTGACTATGAAATATTGTCAATAAAATTTAGAGAAATGAAATAAACATTCCACTAGAATAAGAAAATAATAAATTTGTATCTTTTCCAATATTCGTATCAACTTTGTTAAGCCATGATATCTTTTGAGGTTAAACTGAATGTGACGTCACAAAAGAGCCTATTGCCGTTTTAAAAAAAAAATGAAGAAACAAGAAACATCGACGTTTAAGTAAAAAGACTACTTCAAACTCAATTTTGATGATAAAATATCACCAGCATAAATTACACGAGGTCTTTGAAAAGATACACGGAGAATAAGAACAGGTGTTTATAAGGGTATTTGAACTCTAATTCGGTGTCACTATAGCAAAATATTAACGAAAGCAAAGATGTACACCGAGATCCTTGAAAAAGTACAATGAGAATAAGACCAGGTGTTAATGAAGGGTATGCGTCTTCTGCTGTTTTACTTTTTTGCTTTTAATAGTACCGTTAACCCTGATCATTGTAGTAAGTATCTTTGTTTTTGTACAAAACCATGACCAGTATAACAACGTTATATTGTTCTGAACAATGAACATTATTACAACTATATAGAATTTTAAACCATGATCACTGTCACAAGTTTATCAGTATCGTTTGTACTTAACCATGATCATTATTACAAGTTTGTCAGTATCGTTGTACTCGACCATGATCATTATTACAAGTTTATCAGTACCGCTAGTATTTAACCATAATCATTATTACAAGTTTATCAGTATCGTTAGTATTTAACCATGATCATCATTATTATAAGTTTATCAGCATCGTTAGTACTTAAAACCATGATCATCATTATTATAAGTTTATCAGCATCGTTAGTACTTCAAACCAAGATCATCATTACAAGTTTATCAGTATCGTTAGTACTGAACCATGATCATTATTACAAGTTTATCAGCATCGTTAGTACTTAAAACCAAGACCATCATTACAAGTTTATCAGCATCGTTAGTACTTAAAACCATTATCATCATTATTATAAGTTTATCAGCATCGTTAGTACTTAAAACCAAGATCATCATTACAAGTTTATCAGCATCGTTAGTACTTAAAACCAAGATCATCATTACAAGTTTATCAGTATCGTTAGTACTGAACCATGATCATTATTACAAGTTTATCAGCATCGTTAGTACTTAAAACCAAGACCATCATTACAAGTTTATCAGCATCGTTAGTACTTAAAACCATTATCATCATTATTATAAGTTTATCAGCATCGTTAGTACTTAAAACCAAGATCATCATTACAAGTTTATCAGCATCGTTAGTACTTAAAACCAAGATCATCATTACAAGTTTATCAGTATCGTTAGTACTGAACCATGATCATTATTACAAGTTTATCAGCATCGTTAGTACTTAAAACCAAGACCATCATTACAAGTTTATCAGCATCGTTAGTACTTAAAACCATTATCATCATTATTATAAGTTTATCAGCATCGTTAGTACTTAAAACCAAGATCATCATTACAAGTTTATCAGCATCGTTAGTACTTAAAACCAAGATCATCATTACAAGTTTATCAGTATCGTTAGTACTGAACCATGATCATTATTACAAGTTTATCAGCATCGTTAGTACTTAAAACCAAGACCATCATTACAAGTTTATCAGCATCGTTAGTACTTAAAACCATTATCATCATTATTATAAGTTTATCAGCATCGTTAGTACTTAAAACCAAGATCATCATTACAAGTTTATCAGCATCGTTAGTACTTAAAACCAAGATCATCATTACAAGTTTATCAGTATCGTTAGTACTGAACCATGATCATTATTACAAGTTTATCAGCATCGTTAGTACTTAAAACCAAGACCATCATTACAAGTTTATCAGCATCGTTAGTACTTAAAACCATTATCATCATTATTATAAGTTTATCAGCATCGTTAGTACTTAAAACCAAGATCATCATTACAAGTTTATCAGCATCGTTAGTACTTAAAACCAAGATCATCATTACAAGTTTATCAGTATCGTTAGTACTGAACCATGATCATTATTACAAGTTTATCAGCATCGTTAGTACTTAAAACCAAGACCATCATTACAAGTTTATCAGCATCGTTAGTACTTAAAACCATTATCATCATTATTATAAGTTTATCAGCATCGTTAGTACTTAAAACCAAGATCATCATTACAAGTTTATCAGCATCGTTAGTACTTAAAACCAAGATCATCATTACAAGTTTATCAGTATCGTTAGTACTGAACCATGATCATTATTACAAGTTTATCAGCATCGTTAGTACTTAAAACCAAGACCATCATTACAAGTTTATCAGCATCGTTAGTACTTAAAACCATTATCATCATTATTATAAGTTTATCAGCATCGTTAGTACTTAAAACCAAGATCATCATTACAAGTTTATCAGCATCGTTAGTACTTAAAACCAAGATCATCATTACAAGTTTATCAGTATCGTTAGTACTGAACCATGATCATTATTACAAGTTTATCAGCATCGTTAGTACTTAAAACCAAGACCATCATTACAAGTTTATCAGCATCGTTAGTACTTAAAACCATTATCATCATTATTATAAGTTTATCAGCATCGTTAGTACTTAAAACCAAGATCATCATTACAAGTTTATCAGCATCGTTAGTACTTAAAACCAAGATCATCATTACAAGTTTATCAGTATCGTTAGTACTGAACCATGATCATTATTACAAGTTTATCAGCATCGTTAGTACTTAAAACCAAGACCATCATTACAAGTTTATCAGCATCGTTAGTACTTAAAACCATTATCATCATTATTATAAGTTTATCAGCATCGTTAGTACTTAAAACCAAGATCATCATTACAAGTTTATCAGCATCGTTAGTACTTAAAACCAAGATCATCATTACAAGTTTATCAGTATCGTTAGTACTGAACCATGATCATTATTACAAGTTTATCAGCATCGTTAGTACTTAAAACCAAGACCATCATTACAAGTTTATCAGCATCGTTAGTACTTAAAACCATTATCATCATTATTATAAGTTTATCAGCATCGTTAGTACTTAAAACCAAGATCATCATTACAAGTTTATCAGCATCGTTAGTACTTAAAACCAAGATCATCATTACAAGTTTATCAGTATCGTTAGTACTGAACCATGATCATTATTACAAGTTTATCAGCATCGTTAGTACTTAAAACCAAGACCATCATTACAAGTTTATCAGCATCGTTAGTACTTAAAACCATTATCATCATTATTATAAGTTTATCAGCATCGTTAGTACTTAAAACCAAGATCATCATTACAAGTTTATCAGCATCGTTAGTACTTAAAACCAAGATCATCATTACAAGTTTATCAGTATCGTTAGTACTGAACCATGATCATTATTACAAGTTTATCAGCATCGTTAGTACTTAAAACCAAGACCATCATTACAAGTTTATCAGCATCGTTAGTACTTAAAACCATTATCATCATTATTATAAGTTTATCAGCATCGTTAGTACTTAAAACCAAGATCATCATTACAAGTTTATCAGCATCGTTAGTACTTAAAACCAAGATCATCATTACAAGTTTATCAGTATCGTTAGTACTGAACCATGATCATTATTACAAGTTTATCAGCATCGTTAGTACTTAAAACCAAGACCATCATTACAAGTTTATCAGCATCGTTAGTACTTAAAACCATTATCATCATTATTATAAGTTTATCAGCATCGTTAGTACTTAAAACCAAGATCATCATTACAAGTTTATCAGCATCGTTAGTACTTAAAACCAAGATCATCATTACAAGTTTATCAGTATCGTTAGTACTGAACCATGATCATTATTACAAGTTTATCAGCATCGTTAGTACTTAAAACCAAGATCATCATTACAAGTTTATAAATATCGTTAGTACTTAAAACCATGATCATCATTATTATAAGTTTGTCAGTATCGTTAGTACTTAACAATTATCATTATCACAAGTTTGTCAGTATCGTTTGTACCGAACCATGATCATTATTACAAGTTTGTCAGTATCGTTAGTATTTAACAATTATCATTATCACAAGTTTGCCAGTATCGTTGTACTCGACCATGATCATTATTACAAGTTTTTCAGTATCGTTTTACTCGACCATGATCATTATTACAAGTTTATCAGTATCGTTAGTACTCGACCATGATCATTATTACAAGTTTATCAGTATCGTTAATACTAAACCATGATAATTATGACAAGCTTATAAATATCGTTTGTACTAAACCATGATCATTATTACAAGTTTATAAATATCTTTTGTATTATACTATGATCATTATAACAAGTTTATAAATTTCGTTAGTACTTTACCATGATCATTATTACAAGTTTATCAGTATCGTTAGTACTACACCATGATCACTATTACAAGTTTATCAGTATCGTTAGTATTTAACCATGATCATTATTACAAGTTTATCCGTATCGTTTGTACTTAACCAGGATCATTATTATAAGTGTACAATTATCTTGTGTACTATACTATGATCATGTATAACAAGTTTATAAATATCGTTAGAACTTAACCATGATCATTATTACAAGTTTATCAGTATCGTTAGTATTTAACCATGATCATTATTACAAGTTTAGCAGTATCGTTAGTACTATACTATGATCATTATTACAAGTTTAGCAGTATCGTTAGTACTATACTATGATCATTATTACAAGTTTAGCAGTATCGTTAGTACTGAACCATGATCATTGTTATAAGTTTTTCAGCATCGTTAGTACTTAAAACCAAGATCATCATTACAAGTTTATAAATATCGTTAGTACTTAAAACCATGATGATCATTATTATAAGTTTGTCAGTATCGTTAGTACTTAACAATTATCATTATTACAAGTTTATCACTATACTATGATCATTATTACAAGTTTAGCAGGATCGTTAGTACTATACTATGATCATTATTACAAGCTTAGCAGTATCGTTTGTACTAAACCATGATCATTATGACAAGTTTAGCAGTATCGTTAGTACGTACTTAAAACCATGATGATCATTATTATAAGTTTGTCAGTATCGTTAGTACTTAACAATTATCATTATCACAAGTTTGTCAGTATCGTTTGTACCGAACCATGATTATTATTACAAGTTTGTCAGTATCGTTAGTACTTAACAATTATCATTATTACAAGTTTATCAGTATCGTTGTACTCGACCATGATCATCATTACAAGTTTATCAGTATCTTTAGTATTTAACAATTATCGTTATTACAAGTTTATCAGCATCGTTAGTACTTAAAACCAAGACCATCATTACAAGTTTATCAGCATCGTTAGTACTTAAAACCATTATCATCATTATTATAAGTTTATCAGCATCGTTAGTACTTAAAACCATTATCATCATTATTATAAGTTTATCAGCATCGTTAGTACTTAAAACCATTATCATCATTATTATAAGTTTATCAGCATCGTTAGTACTTAAAACCATTATCATCATTATTATAAGTTTATCAGCATCGTTAGTACTTAAAACCAAGACCATCATTACAAGTTTATCAGCATCGTTAGTACTTAAAACCAAGACCATCATTACAAGTTTATCAGCATCGTTAGTACTTAAAACCATTATCATCATTATTATAAGTTTATCAGCATCGTTAGTGCTTAAAACCAAGATCATCATTACAAGTTTATAAATATCGTTAGTACTTAAATCCATGATCATCATTATTATAAGTTTGTCAGTATCGTTAGTACTTAACAATTATCATTATCACAAGTTTGCCAGTATCGTTGTACTCGACCATGATCATTATTACAAGTTTGTCAGTATCGTTAGTACTTAACAATTATCATTATTACAAGTTTATCAGTATCGTTGTACTCGACCATGATCATCATTACAAGTTTATCAGTATCTTTAGTATTTAACAATTATCGTTATTACAAGTTTATCAGCATCGTTAGTACTGAACCATGATCATTATTACAAGTTTTTCAGCATCGTTAGTACCTAAAACCAAGATCATCATTACAAGTTTATCAGCATCGTTAGTACTTAAAACCTTTCGTTAGTACTTTACCATGATCATTATTACAAGTTTATCAGTATCGTTAGTATTTAACCATGATCATTATTACAAGTTTAGCAGTATCGTTCGTACTAAACCATGATCATTATGACAAGTTTAGCAGTATCGTTAGTACTGAATCATGATCAATATTACACGTTGATCAGTATCTTTTGTACTATACTATGATCATTATAACAAGTTTTTAAATATCGTTTGTACCAGCATCGTTAGTACTTAAAACCAAGATCATCATTACAAGTTTATCAGCATCGTTAGTACTTAAAACCTTTCGTTAGTACTTTACCATGATCATTATTACAAGTTTATCAGTATCGCTAGTATTTAACCATAATCATTATTACAAGTTTATCAGTATCGTTAGTATTTAACCATGATCATTATTACAAGTTTAGCAGTATCGTTATTACTATACTATGATCATTATTACAAGTTTAGCAGGATCGTTAGTACTATACTATGATCATTATTACGAGTTTAGCAGTATCGTTAGTACTATACTATGATCATTATTACAAGTTTGGCAGTATCGTTAGTACTATACTATGATCATTATTACAAGTTTAGCAGGATCGTTAGTACTATACTATGATCATTATTACAAGTTTGGCAGTATCGTTAGTACTATACTATGATCATTATTACAAGTTTAGCAGGATCGTTAGTACTATACTATGATCATTATTACAAGTATAGCAGTATCGTTAGTACTATACTATGATCATTATTACAAGTTTGGCAGTATCGTTAGTACTATACTATGATCATTATTACAAGCTTAGCAGTATCGTTTGTACTAAACCATGATCATTATTACAAGTTTAGCAGTATCGTTATTACTATACTATGATCATTATTACAAGTTTAGCAGGATCGTTAGTACTATACTATGATCATTATTACAAGTTTAGCAGGATCGTTAGTACTATACTATGATCATTATTACAAGTTTAGCAGTATCGTTTGTACTAAACCATGATCATTATGACAAGTTTAGCAGTATCGTTAGTACTGAATCATGATCAATATTACACGTTGATCAGTATCTTTTGTACTATACTATGATCATTATAACAAGTTTTTAAATATCGTTTGTACTAAACCATGATCTTTATTACAAGTTTAGCAGTATCGTTAGTACTGAATCATGATCAATATTACACGTTGATCAGTATCTTTTGTACTATACTATGATCATTATAACAAGTTTTTAAATATCGTTTGTACTAAACCATGATCAATAGTACACGTTGGTCATTATCGTTTGTACTTAGCCATAATCATTATTCCTGGCAGCTGTTTTATTTAACCATGATCATCATTAACCGTATTATAGTATTTTTACTTTATTCATAATTACCAGTTTCTTTTGTACTTAACCATGATAATTATTATCAGTACAACTTGAATGCATGCGAATCGAACACTTGCACTTGTACATGTAAAATACATACATTACAATTGAAATACACATGTACATACATATGAATGAAGACGTATATGTCAACTGGATCGATTCAAATTTGGAAATAATTCACCTGAATGTCCTATGAATGCATATGCATCGACAAAATAAATGGGTTTGTTAAACAATTCGAAATTAAATATCGTAAAATGAGTAAATATAGATTGAATGCACGTGAATATCGACTGATCAAGTTTATAATTACTTAATAAACACGTGCATAAAGTTGTTTTGCATGTGTTTGCTGACTAAACTGTAGAGTTGGGTTATGTATGACGTATCTCCGCGAGCGCCTGGTTCAGGGACACGTAAACACAGCACAATGACAACAGGCGTCGACCTGACACGAAATACTTCTAGGAACGGTGTATGTTGTCATGGTTACCAACTCGATCTGGAAAGCCTTGTTCGCGTGCCACTGACATTTACAAAGTAAAATTACAACCCTAAAAACATATTTCTCTTCAAAACAATATCTGTCGGCCGAGCTGGCAAACTGTGCAATAATTGATGGGGTGACGTCACCATTGACGTCATACCCTCACTTGACTGACATTTATCAGGCGTATTGGATGTTTGATTTTCTCGTTTTGATTTTTTACAACATTAATCACCCTGTACATCTTTTAACGGTACGAAGGAAATGAATTATTACCAGGAATATTAAATGTCGGCAGAACTACTAGTTTACAAGGCGAAGCGGATAGACATCAGTTGATTTTGTTAGCGTAGTAACAGTGTATCCCCGGGGCCTGTCCCGGAAGGGTCGCGTTGCCGTGTGTAAACGTGATGTGTTTTGTTGTCTGACTAACAGTACTTGTAGAAAATGTATTTATAAGTGAGGGAATATATCTCTGGGTCTATTATGAAATTAAAACAACTTATAAATTATATTAGAATTGCAATTTGAATAAAGATAACAAAATATTTTTGGATAAGAGATTTATGCAGCAGTTAACTATAATTAGGTTATAAAATCCATAAAAAATGGAAGTTGAATGCAAGGTTTTTTACAATATTTTTCAAGCTTTAAAATCAATTAGAAATGGAATTTGAATATCAAGAAAATCGTTAATGATAAGGATTTTTTATGCAAAAGTTTACTTCATGTAAGTTTTAAAATCGATAAAAAATGGATTTTGATAACATATTACGGAATTTTACATAAAATAAAGATCAGACATTAAAAATCAATTAAGAGTGAAATTTGAATATAAGGAAAATGTTTATGTTACCGAATGTTATTCAACAGTAAGACATATTTTACAATTTAAATATCAATAAGATATTTGAATAAAGACAAACGTTTTACAGTACAGAATTGCATGCAACAGTTCAAAATATTTCAGGTTTTAAAATCGTTTAACAGGAGGCCCAAAGGGCCCGTATCACGCGACTGGATATTTATGCCCAGCAATGGTATGTATTGCTATGGGTTGGGGATATAAGCCATTTCAAAGTTATAGCCAAACAAATAAGTCCCTATGGAAGGGGCCAGACCCAGATCCAATATATGACTGTGCTTATGTTTTTAGGACTATCAAACATATATATGGTTTTGGATAGGGATTTCTACCGTTTCCGATTGATGGCCCAAAAAGTAAGTTTCAAGGGTGGGGCCAGACACAAGATCATGGTTGTGTTCGTGTCTTGATGCCAAGCAAGGGTATATGTGGTTATAAGCTGGCTATCTCGACCATTTCAAAGTTATGAACCAGGAATAAAGTCCTTAGGGGTCAGGCCAGACCCCAGATTCAATTCTGATAGCATGATTGTGTTTATATCTTACGCTCATCATTTGTATATGTGGTTATGGGGTGGGAATCTCTGCTGTTTCAAAGTTATGTCAAAGGAACTCAGCAACAGTATACATGGTTTAAGGGTGGGGATCCCGATAATGCCCAAGCTAATGTTATTATTACCCACCCCTCAGACCCGGGGGCAGCCCTTCAACTGGTACAATTTTGAATCCTCAACCAGCGAAGAATGCTCGAAGAAGCAATATGGCCAAAGTATGCCCTCGTTTCATCGCCCATCATTCAAGGTCATTGTCTAGATCGATACTTCTTTGAAGGTCATTGCATAGGTCAATACCTCTTTCATGGTCATTGCTGAGGTCAATTCTTTATTAAAGGTCACTGCTTATGTCGATACTTCATTCAAGGTCATTGCTTATGTCGATACTTCATTCAAGGTCATTGCTTAGATCGATACTTCATTCGAGGTCATTGCTAAGGTCGATACTTCATTCAAGGTCATTGACTAGATCGATACTTCTTTGAAGGCCATTGCATAGATCAATACTTCTTTCATTGTCATTCCTGAGGTCAATACTTCATTAGCGGTCATTGCTTAGGTTAATACTTCATTAGCGGCCATTGCTTAGGTTAATACTTCATTAGAGGTCATTGCTTAGGTCGATACTTCATTAGAGGTCATTGCTTAGGTCAATACTTCATTAGAGGTCATTGCTTAGGTCGATACTTCATTCAAGGTCATTGCTTAGGTCAATACGTCATTAGAGGTCATTCCTGGGGTCAATACTTCATTAGAGGTCATTGCTTAGGTCGATACTTCATTAGAGGTCATTGCTTAGGTCAATTCTTCATTAGAGGTTAATGCTTAGGTCTATACTTCATTCAAGGTCATTGTCTAGATAGATACTTCTTTGAAGGTCATTGCATAGGTCAATACTTCTTTCCGGGTCATTCATGAGGTTAATACTTCATTTGAGGTCATCGCTTAGGTCAATACTTGATTAGAGGTATTTTCTTAGGTCGATACTTCATTCAAGGTCATTGCATAGGTCAATACTTCTTTCAGGGTCATTCCTGAGGTTAATACTTCATTAGAGGTCATTGCTTAGGTCGATACTTCATTAGAGGATATTGCTAGGGTCGATTCTTCATTCAAAATCATTGCTTAGGTCAATACTTTTTCAAAGTCATTGCTTCTTTCAATGTCATTTACACGTGTAAAATCATTTCTCCTTTGAAGGTCATTGTTAAATTCATGTCGTCATTCCATTTGATTATTTAGGTTTCGGCTTTATTCAGGATAAAAGTATCAGTAGACGTACAGATGTCCAAATTATCTAGATGACAACTAATTACTCCCGTACAGTCACAGATGTCCCACAGTCCCAACAGGGACCTTCAATAAGCTTGAGACATTAAATTAAAATGTCCAAATGTGAATTATAACTCAAAAACTGATATGACAATACTTTTTTTTATTTTTCTTGTCAACAAAATTTCTATTGCATGTAAAACGTTTTAATGATATACAGTTGATATATAATGTTATATATCTTGCGTGTAACGTCCTCATCATGGACATTGCGCAACAGAAACCAAGACACCTGCAATATCAGGCTGCAGAGAAAACAGTCTGCATATATAACACGTTTGCAATTAGTTGGTGCACTAAAAATAACCAACAGAATACAGCATCCTACCAACCAATCAGCAACAAGATAACATTATACACTATTACCAAACTATCTTATGTAAAAAGCAGTGCATGTAAATGTTGTGTTATAATTTGCCTTTCAAAAACTTCAAACGACCACAGATTTTTATAACATGATTTGTCTAACGGCCCCTGTCATTATTTTGTAAAGTGATTCAAGTTTCTGTATTTTTGCTCGAAACATGATTTGAGTGGACTTCAAAACTATTTTTTTTTTTTAAATTGAACTCCGTCCTCTCTAAAACAACAGCACATTATTTTAAAATTTTAAAAAAATTGTACAAAAATTGTACCAAAAAAAATCCGTTTTCTGTTAAAATGTACCTAAATCAGCAACCACACTGATGTTAAAAATAAAGATTAAAAATGTCATTCTGGTCCATTTCTACGGTATGCCATATTCAAATGTTTCAATTCTGGTCAAAGGAAACCACTTACTCTTAACTAACAAGACAGAATTCGAAATTTTCACACTGTTTGATTTTTCAGTGAATTTTCGAATTTTAATTTTACATTTAAATATGTCCTTCAGTTGCACTGCCTTCCTAGTGAGGGTTAGATTGCATTAACATTTGAAATTTTTATTATAGTTTTGACTTGTTTCCAAATCTTGTGAAAAGCCTGGTCCTATATATTTGGTTCCTTTAGAGGTCTGTGATGTATCATGTGCTACTGGTATCAGTATCACAGTTGAATAAACAAACTACGATTGGATAAATACATGTACTGAAACAGCTCTCTGACTAGAATGATTCGAGACATTTGGGAGAAGGATAACGGGGTCCTTCATTTTTCATGTTTTGATTAAATATATATACCAATTACAGTACATAAATATATGTAATCTTCTCCACAGAAAAGAACTGTTCATGACTTACCCTTTTAAAAAAGCGAATTTTCGATAATGTTCATGATAAACCACTTGTGCATAGCTATGATGACAACATCTTCACAATATCAACAAGTGATAGAATAGTGATTTTAGAATTACACTGTTGGATAACGCACACAAAATATAATTTTGTGAAGTATAGCAAAAAGCAGATGTCTTTAGCAGAAATTAAATATATTGCTGTCAGATTGCATGTCACCTCCTGTGAATTTACTGGGAAGAGATGATACACAGACAAATGGACACACTTATCTACAGTATTAGAGGTGCCAATTAAAACCCTTACATTTACTGATAATCCCGACTACCCTTTTCGAGAGGTTTCAACTCAGATCATTACAGAGTCAAAGGCAACTGTCGATTTACAATGAGAATTGTGACATACCAGACATATAGAAGATTGAATTCTTAAAACTAATCATCTTATAATCTCGGCTTACTACTGCATCAACTTCAAGTTTTTCTTTCACAACATCTTTTTATGAATGTTCTGAATTGAATTCAGTGATAAGCATTCAACTTTTAACCCTTTCACCACTGTAGCCCATAATGGACACATCCAGATCAATGCATGGTAGAGTCTACATAGATTACATAGGGTTGAAAGGGTTAATCTGTGTAGGTATTTGTTTATACTGGAAACATTTTGAAAAATTAGGTATGGATAATCTTACAGTTAGTGTTACATAATCACTGAAACACCCCCATAAAGAAACAAATGACTCTGCTCAATCCTGATCTGGACTGATCCAACTGTCAAAAAGGGGAAGACAGCATTTAAACTGACAACGCCTATTCTACTTGGCCAACAAGAAAATATCACAAACTTAGCACACAACGCGTAGGTGAATTTTCACCCCAGTCTATATACAGAGTAGCCATATCTAGGTCTTTCACATCGTTGTATACAGGATTTAAAGATACAGTAACAAGGAATAGGAGTAAAATCAGTGCAGTGTTACCCAATTTCTTAAAATCAAAACATTAGCCCTTTCACCACCGTAGATCATGATGGACTCATCCTGATAAATGTATGGTAGAGTCCATTTGATTTACCTAGGGATGAAAGGGTTCAGCTGCACATACACTAAACCACTGTTTTCAAAACAGAGTCTGTGTAAGATTAAAAAACATTGTTTGCTGAAAACTGATACATATGTATATGTGAAGTGTGGCTATCAAATAAAAGTCATAAATCCGTATACAGGATATAATTATTATTTTCAAATTTTGATAAACATTTTATGTAAAAAATTCTTACATTAAGAATAAAGACTAAAATCAGTGTTCTTTTAATCTTCACGTTTTTTAATTATTTGCCTTGACAACAGGGATTTTGTCCTCTGCCCCCCCCCCCAATGATTATTGTTTGTTTGTTAGAGTGGTTTATCGTCCGCTTCACTACCGAGTAGGTCGGTACATTTGTACATGTATTTAATACATATTTTACTTTGACCATTAGTTAAACTATTACCTCAAATTTGTCAACTTCCTTCAAAACATATGTTATGGTAATATTCGAGTACTGAAGAATATATACTGAAGTAGAACGGTTGCGTCGGATCGGAATTACACATTCATAATATAATGCTATTGGAAAACTGAGGAGCTAGTAAGTGATTCTGTATCTTTGATAATGAAAAATGCTTTTAGTTCAATGTGGAACCACAGACAACAGCTTAAAGCAACGTCTTTGGCAAATTCTTGTTTCGTAAAAATCACTGGAATTCGTAATGAAAGGTATGCGCTACGTATTGCCACTTCAGATCGGACATTATACACACTATTAATATTTGTTCACAAATCGACCACAGGAGATTCCCCATGACCATTACACAACGAAATTAGACTAGAACCAATACATTTTCTACTCTGACAATAACGCAACGAATATTGCAACAGGAATAATCATAAGCCGATGTTACAGTATTACAATAACATCAATGTTACATTATTACAATAAACATCGATGTTACATTATTACAATAAACATCAATGTTACAGCATTTCTCTTTACAATGCGATCTAGAATTCTGTACAGTTGGATGTTTTCATGGATGTTATTTCAAGCAGCTGGGACAAATTTAACGTTCACTCAATTTTACATTGTATCTGAATGAAATCACTGAGTGACATGCAAACACAGCAAACTTCACAGCATAAAGACTTTCAGTGCCAATAATATTGTATACCAGGAAATTTTTGCTCTGTCAAATTTTCGGGCTTCAACTGTGAAATCCATTTTCGCCCACTAATAAAATTTCCCATTTAATGGCTATTGATATTATGTCGTTAACTACACATTTAATTACTTGGTATAATAATTATGTTGTTTACAAAAGTTTGCTGTAATGATAAATTTACCCTCATTACGGAGGGGCAAAAGAAGCGAAAATAAAAAGTATAAAGTAATTATTTCAAATTATGTATTTATGACAACATATACAATAAACCCAGATGTGTACAGACATTTTAGTTTTGATAATTTCTGTAATCCAAAATTTCTTTATCCAATTTTACAGGTACCATTACAAAATCAATTAGGTCCTGAATGTTATTAGATATGGACAAAATAATGATTTACGACCATCATTGTACAGGTTAGCAAAGATCCATTGTACATTCCACAGGTTTTGGACGGACAGAAGTTTGTTATTCTCTTGCAAAACGTGAGTACTTCGCAGTTAATAGAGTTAGGTCCCTTGTATACCAGATTTTTTGTGAGAGCTAATCCTGACAACGCTTTCAACCCTTTCACCCCTGTAGACCAAAATGGACTCATCTCATCAATCATTAATTAAAAAAAAAAAAAAAAAGAGTTTTTTATAATTTCATTTGGTTTTTAAACAACATATAATACAACTCTGGTGTTCAATTATTGTTCAGTCATTAGCATATTTTTTTCTCTCAAAAAGCCATACTAAATCTTGTAAAAAGACCATTAGTATTCAGATTTTGATTAAAGCCAAAACAAAAACATTTCACCTAAAATCATGTTATCATTGAACCTTTGACAGTCTTTTGGAATTTGCTTCTCTCAGTCTTTCGGAATTTGCCTTTCTCACGACTTATGTGTTTACAGAAATGGAATAAAAGTTATCAAGATCTTACAATTTGTTCGAGTACTGTTACAATAATCAACACTGCAACAGTAACAGCAGCACTGTAACAATCAGAAATAACCAACCATGATTATGATAAATACGTCTGATCAATCAGCTATAACCAACCATGATTATGATAAATACATCTGATCAATCAGAAATAATCAATCATGATTATGATAAATACCTCTGATCAATCAGAAATAACCAATCATGGTTATGATAAATACATCTGATCAATCAGAAATAACCAATTATGATTATGATAAATACATCTGATCAATCAGAAATAACCAATCACGATTATGATAAATACATCTGATCAATCACCACCGATCAGGTATCACTAGAACGTACACTGATTTAAATAATACAGACAATTAGCAAGCTAGTAAAACCATAAATAGAATAGAGTACCTATATGTCATACGCCGAAACACCCTCACAGCAAGCTGTGTTGTTCAGAGTCCACAGAATAGGGTAAGGTGCAGTAATATCTGAAATACTTTAAAAAAAAAAAATGAATTTCATTTTAAATATATGGACATTAAGCATAAACCCTTTCACCCCTATGTAACTCTAGTAGACTCTACCATGCATTGATCTGGATGGGTCCATTGTGGTCTACAGAGGTGAAAGGGTTAAAATACCTCATTATTTAGCACAGAATTTTAGCACATAATACAAAAGTTTCAATTCAGGGAAAACTCTCATCCTGTTCCGACACTTTTCTGTATGTTATATTTTCATATATTACCATCAGGCAAAGCTAGTAAATATTAATTTCCAAATGAAGAGAGGCTTATAGAAATAAAACTTTCACTAGACCATGATACCAGAACAACTTGACTAGCTGTGATGCTATCTAGGGTATGATAACATTTAGACACTACATAGACTAACATACACACCCTCATAAGGGCATAACTACACCATACACCACACACACTGGGATCTGGATCAGTTCTCTTCAAAGTACACATTAGATTATAATTAACTCATTCACCCCTGAAATTTTATAATGAACTATTCCAACCGTTGAATTGGAAGAGTTCAAATGTGTCTTCAGGAATGAGTTAAGATCATATCAATGTCTGCCAATATGGAAAGGTATGAAACAAATTTCTAACGTATATTTTCATTTATATATTGTTCACTTTGCAGATCTTGAAGTGTAACACTAAACCAGGTCTTAACGCTGCTTCCAACAATGCTTACCTACATGTCAATAAATCGGAATCAGGCTTTTCTGCAATTTGAAGACAAATGACGCAGGCCACAGAAACTTCCAAAAATCGCACTTATATGCTGAGTACATATGTTTACATGTATAGCTTACTAAAACACACATTCACACCCCGACATAATATATCTACACACGCCTACACAAACTTACATACACACATACAAGTATGGATACACACATATTATATCTAATCGTACACATGACCTTTCAGGCACTCATACATTACAATACACAGGTACACTACGACGGCTACGACACATCCATATGATCATCAATTGTGGTCACCAGGGGCTGGGCCATATAGTACGGCAACACAACCACGCCCGTGTCCTGTGATGTGTGACTAGGAGGGGAGATAACTCCGTTGTGATGCTGCGAGTCCCAGGAGGTCTGTTTGAGTGACTCTGTGGAGGAGTGAGGTGATGAAGAGGGTAGCTGTGACAGTGACAGCTGATTTGACTCAATGCTGAGTGAGATTTGAGAGTTATTTATTTCAGCGACCAGGACCTCGTCGTTTAGAGGAGCCCCTGTAAAGGTGAAGCTCGGCACCTGTTGTTGCTGTTGCTGTAGTTGTTTTTCCAATGCATATTGTTGTTGGAGAAGTGCCAGTTCACCCCCCTGGGGTATGAATGCGTTTTTACGCCCCGGCGAGTGATGTGTGACTGGCCCCCCAGATGACTGCTGCTGTTGATTAATTTGCTGATTCTGCTGTTGTCGATGTTGCTGTTGTTGATTCATTTGCATTTGTTGTTGATGATTTTGCTGGTAGTCCAGCACCTGTTGATTCTGTTGATTCTGCTGTTGCTCCTGCTGTTGTTGTTGCTGTTGTTGTAGCTGCAATTGATGTGCTGTATACAACGGCGGAACACACACCGTCCGTTGTTGTTGTTGCTGCAGCTGCTGGATTACCACCGATACATTCTGCATTGGAACTCGTTCCTGCCCAACTTCCTCCTGACCATCGTTCTCTTGCGTAGGTGGCAGCAAGTTTTGTGGCCATGGTGCATCGCCCCCATCTGACATTGGGGGCATGACGGGCTGTTGCTGTGCCAGCTTGTATGAGATCTTCCGAATTACTGGTGGTCGACTCAGATGATTCAACTCGTCATGTTTACCAGAATGTCTCTGTTTACGAGGAATTTGATTGGCTGATGATAATGAGGATGGGTCACAGGGGACGATGTGCATCTGCTGAAACTGATGTTGAAGCTGAGTCTGTTTCTGAAGTGTCTGTCGCTTTTGCTGCAGTCGATGTTGCAGGAACTGTTGTTTTAAGGGATTGCTCTGCAGCGGGAAGTCATATTGCTGACAGAATGGTGGTGCTGCTGCCCCCTGCTGGGTCAATTCTTCATTGCTGGTGACGCGATCCAGCTCCCGCTCAACTTGTAGGCTCTGTTTTATGGCAAGGAGCCTGTGAGGCTGGAGGTCAAATGTCTCTGAGGGCAAACTCATTCTCTTCATCAAAGGTCGTGGAGGTCGTTGGGCTTGGGCATGTTGGCCATCCTCAAGTGACCACTGACGACCATTTTTTTCTATGTATTCCGAGTGCTGCTGCTGAAGGGCAACCGACTGCTCCGTGGAAGGCATCCCACTGAACATGTTCTGAAGTTCCTGGTGCTCCTCCCGTAGCTCAATCATACCCTCCGCACGCATACTGTTCTGAAGTCGTTGTCTAAATGCGAATATTCCCTGTGCAACTAACCCATCACTAGCCCGTCGCCCTTCACGGAAGTTGACTGGCGATCGTGTTTGACTGCGATCTTGCGAGTACTCTTCGGACCCTGATGCATCTATAGAGCCAGTATTGTCCTGATAAGAATCCCCCATAGCACCAGAGTCATTGCCTGTGACGGGGGGATCTGGATTGCCAATGGCATAACTAGGGCCGCCTGATAATGACCCGGAACCCGTCGAGTACTGGGAACCTTCTGAAAGACTAGACATAAAATCGGGCTCCATTGAGGAGTCAAAACTGGCAAAGGGCGAACCAATGCCTGTGCTAATGGATGTGATACTATTATTACCATTAGTGTTCAACTGTGACAGGTCACCAAAAGCACAGCTTGGTATGAGTCCCATGCCAAAACCGTCACGCACAAACTGGCCTTTACCGGCAGCACTATTGTCATCAGGCGAGTCCATGATATCCACCTCGACACCCTCGTCTATTGATGTAGTAATGAGGCGCGTCGCACGTGGGTTCGGGGTAGTTGTCTTCGCCACAACCCCGATGGATACAATTTCCTTTAAACACCCAGCCACACTGGGCGTTGGAATATCAATATCATTTAAAAAGTTCACATTGGGTGGATGAGTACAGTCAGTCGTATGACTAAACATGCCCTGTTTGACGTTGACTAGGGGTATACGCTGCATGCCTCCGTCGGTCGTATGATCAGATTGACTAGTCTGTGTATGGTGAAGCATGGCTTGTTCCGCTATCGTACTTGGTCGGCGCTTCCGCGGATCTATTCGATTCTCAGGTGGGAAACTGCTGCGGTGCTGTTTCAAGCGCTCCAAGAGGAGGTAATAAATGGCAGTATAGTGATCGTACGCATCGCTCTTCAATGCCTGAAACCACAAAAAGACAGTGTCAGTGGCACATACAACTACTGTCCTGTTTATTTTAGTTTCTGTATAGGTATACAGTATTTAGAGACACACAGTTAAATAGGGTCTTGAGGAATATAGCTATAGTGTCGTCTCGCTCACAAGACCAGGGACTCGCAATGGTGTTTTAGTATTCAGAATAACACATGACTAATAAAGGACTTACTCCCTGGGCAACAAAGTCAGGGGAAAAGTGGGAATATAGCATATTTAACTCATTTACCCCTGGAAACACATTTGAACTCTTCCAATTCAAAGGTTGGAAAAGTTCATTATGAAATTTCAGGGATGAATGAGTTAACATTGGTAATTTACTTTTATATAGAGTAAATAAAGAAGAGATAGAACAAACTAGTTTTGTCCAGTTTCTGTCATAATAAATAACATTCTGAAGGTAACACAACTATTTCAAATTTAACAACAAAAGACTGCTTTAATGATGTAGGTATCAAATTCAATGGGTTTTTTCATTTGGGATTCATATGTTAACAGCTAAGGGTGAATACTAATTAAAATTATACTCCTTTCTAGACATAAGCAAGTATTTCATTTGCAAAGGCCATTGATAAAACGACAATAATATAATGCTTTAGAAAGGAAAATTCTCTAACCAATTTTAGTAAAAGGAAAAAATAAAGTGTTTATGTAATTTTTTTTTTTTAAATTCATCCAAATTTTGGGAAATTCTTTGGACAGTGACCTAGGTGTCTATTGATATAATAAATGACCACAATCAAGAAACTCTCACCTCCATAGTTTTGTGCTGGTCTATCCCAAGACTGTGCATGAGTCGTAAAATCTGCTCATTAAATTCGCCAATCTTTGCATTATACCCGATAATTGGACTAGGAGGTGACTGTAGCTTGGGTGGACCGCCATCCGCCAACATCCATTTATGTTTCTTAATTTGACCGATGGTCAGGCGCTTGGAAGGATCAAGCACCAACATACGACGAATGAGACTTTCGCACTCTGAAACAAGCAACGTGATACAGGTGAAGCAAGTCACATATAGGAACCTGACATTTTTATTTATTTTTTGTTAACCAAGAGGGGAATCTTTTATCAAAATATAATCTCAATGTTTGAATGTTGAACATGACAAACCAAAACTGCTTAGTTAATAAATATAACCAACCTATTACAAAATGTACATCACAGTTATGTCCCTTACATGGCCATTCTTCAAAACAACCGGTTTATCCGTTTTCAAAAGTAGCATATTCAGGTATAAATCCTAGCGGCCATGTCAAAGTTAATGCAGGCCTTACAAGGCTTTGTCAAGGCTCGCCCGAAAGCAGCATCGGATTACTAGGTATAAACTTATTTCATAAAAGAACAACTCTGGTCTAACTGGTTAAACCGTTTGGATTGCGATGAACGAAAGCGGCCCAGGATAACTGGGTTGAACTTGTTTCTCTTTAAGACACTTCAGTGATTATGACATGTATCTTTTAAGGTAAGGTTGAAAATACCTGTTGACATGAAGAATGGAATTCGGAACCGGCCTGACAGGACACGGTCCCTCAACATCTGTAGATTATGGCCGTCAAATGGCAGTGCTCCACACACTAAGACATATAAAACTACACCCAGACTCTGAAACCAAAATACAAGGTATAAAATATAATGTTATAATGTATAAAATATAATGTTATAATGTATAAAATATAATGTTGTATAATGTATAAAATATAATGTTATAATGTACAAATATTATGAATAAAATACAATGTATAAAATATAATGTATAAAATACCATATCCAGATATATCTGGCTAGATATTTTCAAAACACAGTTGAAGATCACCAATGTGCTATTCACAAACTAGGAATTCGAATAAGATATAAAAATAAGTAAATTTGATAGAAATTTCAAATTAACTTTTAAATTTTTTACCAAGCAAAAGAAGTCTTCCGATACAAACTGACAGTAATTACTATCACTTCATAATTATGGACACACATGTTTTAGCCTTGGTTAAAATACTTAAAAACTTGGTCATGAGTATAACGGCACAATCAAAATATAATATCAAAAATTTACAAACTATTTGAGAAAAATCATTTAGAATACTTTGAATTGTTAACTACTATGTTATGTGAAGTGGGCCTGCAGGCATACTGTGAATGACTTTTGTGTCAATTAAATTTTGCTGAAATGGTGTGAGGTACTTACCCATATATCAATTTGGGGTCCCAGGTATTTCTTGCCTTCGAACACCTCCGGGGCAGCATAGGGCGGACTCCCACACCACGTAGCTAAGTGTTCCCCCGTCTTGAAGAAATTTCCAAACCCAAAGTCTGCTATCTTTATATTCATGTTAGCATCTAACAGGAGATTCTCAGCCTGAAATTATACAATGGGAAACACATATGATAAATTGTTCTTCCAAGAAATTATTCTTCTGTTTGAACACAAGTACTGTTTTGGTACAAGTTTTGTTGAATGTTTGTTCAGTCATGAAAACAAACACTTGGTTGGTTGTTGATTTTTTTTTACATAATTCGATACTTGAATGAAACATTCATAAATATACCCTTTCAAACTTTTTTTTTTTAAATGCTATCCTACATCATTCTTTCTCATGGAAAATAGTTTGGAATAAATGTGATAGTGAATAAAAACATAGCTTCATCTTGCAGATATGTTCTAGTCCTTCCGATGCTTAAAATCATAATTGCAGTAAAGTAAAGTTTGTTATCAGTATTTAGAGTTGAAATTTTTTAAAAAGTCAGTTACAAGATATTACACTGATTGTTGCAATTCTGCGTGAAGAATAACTCAACACAATGATAATTTCCACTGTCTGCCAAACTTCACTGATATTGAGAATACACATATCCGACCGGGCATGTACAAGTAGGAAGACTTTCCATCATGGAATTAAATTACGATATATTTCAGATTGACGTTTATTACAATATAACATAAAATGTTTCATTTTTCAACTCATTCACCCCTGAAATTTCATAATGGACAATTCCAACCTTTGAGCTGGAAGTTAAATGAAATAAAACTAAACATAAATTGAAAAGTATGACACAATACCATTATTTATTCCCACATACATTACTGATATTTTAAGCAGGATACGCTAGCAGGTAAAACTAAGCACTGATAGTCAAATTTAGCAAAGTGAATAAGTATCTTTGTATTAAGTGGATCTTTCATTGACTTTAAATATATGTCACAGTCTGACGTATCCTGAGATGGGGTCAATGTCATTTTGACTAATAGATCATAATTCAAACCCTAACCGGATCTACTATCCGACCCTGTGATCATGACCTCTCTTCAATATAAGGTCACAAACTTAACTCATTCACCCCTGAAGACACATTTGAACTCTTCCAATTCAAAGGTTGGAATAGTTCATTATGAAGTTTCAGGGGTGAATGAGTTAATTACATTTTCATCTAAATATTTGATGTTGAATTTTATCCCTCAAACTTGAAACTTACTGTGCATTTGAGATGGACACCTATAGAAAATAATATAATTCATTGAATGAGAAGACACTGGGAAGAAAAACAAATTTGAAATTCTGATTAAAAATTACCCATTAAGTTAACCAATATCAGAACAAGGCCAGTATTAACAGGCCTTAGAATGAGCAAAAAACAACAAATTAAAGCTATGTTAGCTTAATTCAATTTTCAAAATATAACAAAAATAATCATTTTAATGTTAGCTCAATTCAATTTTTATAATGTGATAAAAATCATTCTTTTTGTCATTATCTGAAATAAAAAATTCAAATAATCAATTCTTAGTTTGAAACATATCCTGATAAATTTTAACGTGTGGTGCATTGTATATATATTATCTAATTGTGTGGTGTATTAAAAAAAAAAAAAATCTGTCATCTATCAAGTTTGAATGTGTGGTATATATCAAATAAATTTTGATATTTCCATATTATATCAATCAATCACACTGTTCTTCCTTTTAACACCCAGAGATGACAAAAATTTCACATTCTTGTCCCAATTTCACAAACAGCCCTGTGGAAGAGCATTCTGAGCTGAATGGTAGAATATTTTGGCCTTTAAGAAAATATTTATGAGCACATGTACAAATAAATGCACTATTGATATATATTTTTCTGACAATTTTGACAGCATTCCATTTGCAAACGAAAAGAACTACATTTTCTGGCATGACTTTAGCTTTGATAAATCATTTCTGAAAAGAAAACCATACGTTGCAGGTACATGACTTTCCTAGTTTTAAACCATGTGTATGGTACATTATGGGTAAATTATTACATGTAAATAACTTAATCAACTCTATTCTCCACCAGGAAAGTAGAAATTGAGTAAATTATTACAAATCTTTATACTCTCTTGAATATTTTTTTTATTTTACAAATTGTTTACGCATTTTAATAACAAATTCTTGAATCTGAATTTGCAAGTAGGAAGAAACTATTTCAAAATTGGTTCAGATTTAATACTAGTACTTGAGAAAAATTATAATTCAGGATTAAGACTTGCCATATATTAATGCATAAATTAATTACTCAAAAAAAAATAAAGTGAATTTACAGAAGGTCATGTACAATGTATATCACGAAATGTGGCTTCTTTTACAAGTTTTACAGGGGTCGGTTATGACAGGTTTTATTATAATTCATTGTACCTAACGGTGTCATAGATTGAAAACCAACATAACAAGGGATTGTTCCTGTATCATTGTATACACCTGACAGTGAGGTAATGAATCACCTATATAAATCATCAACAACGTCCCAAGTTTACATATCAACGCCACCTACATACTCCATATCTTGTACAAATGATGTTGTTATGCCACAAAATTGGATTTCTTTCCTGAAATATTTGTAGGAAAAGGTTTTTTGAAAGTTCAATTTTTCATAACATGTTTCAAACATTTATTTTTGGAGATCCAGTTCTGTAATTATTTTAGACAAATTCCATAGTTTGAATACTGATAAATATATAAAAATTATTTTGTGATGAACAAAGCTGAGGAACTAGCTTCAGACAAATTTGTTAACTCATTCTGAATTCCTGAAATTTCATAATGAACTATTCCAACCTTTGAATTGGAAGAGTTTAAATGTGTCTTCAGGGGTGAATGAGTGAAAGCTTCGCTTATTACACTGAATCGGCATTTGATATGAAGATTTGTCTTGAACCACCCCCACACAAACACAACAGTACTACCTTCAACCGCTAACATAGTGGATGGAGAGCTCTCTCTTACTCATCTCTGATTCACGGTCTACACCTCCCCACCCAATACATCATTTCCATACATAACCTGTTCTGTTACGTTCCTTTTATATGATGTAATGAAAAATTATGGATTGGTGTCCAACTTCACGTCACTTTCAGGGAGTTCCCCACAACTAATTCTCATACTGACCTCTGTTAATGCAAAATTCTTGAGATGTTTTCAAAAGCAACTACACTGATGACTAGAAATGAACTTTTTATATAAAATAATATACAATTTTTTTTCACACAAATTCAGCAGAACAACTATTTACTAAATTTTAAACATCTGGGGAGTTTGTCTCTAAAATCTTGTTCAATATATTTCACTTCATGAGGAAAGAGTGAAATTAACACGAGTGCTTCCATCACAAATTTAATATTTGTTCTAGTGTTAAATGCCTTATGAATGTTTCAATTAATTCCTTCTAAGAAAAATATCTTTAAAACTGACAAATGAAAAGTAGTTTAGTGACACTCCTATGAAACATGAAACAAATATCACTGCTGCCTCGAAAGAGAAACGAGATAATTTTCCTTCCCACCACCCACCCCCGTGTAAAAACCTAGCACTTGTTGTCGTAACAGTACTGCCTGACATGATGATAACACTGATTGGAAAAGATGAATAATTGCATAAGATGCCTATGCCTGTGTTGGCGCTGAAATAGGTCAGCATTATCTGATTTGACGATGAGACACCCACACCAACAAAATACAGCCATTCTGTCAGCTTCATCACCTAAAATTTTCACCTCATTCACCCCTGAAATTTCATAATGAACTATTCCAACCTTTGAATTGGAAGAGTTCAAATGTGTCTTCAGGGGTGATTGAGTTAAAGCTTTGCTAATTACACTGTATTCATTAACATATTTTCAGAGCAAAAATTCCTCCATCTAATGCACATTTGGTTTGTTTGTGTTTTACGTCCTATTAACAGCTATGGTCATTTAAGGATGTGCCAGGTTTTGGTGGTGGAGGAAAGCCTGAGTTCCCGGAGAAAAAACACCAACCTACATACAGCCAGTAGCTGGCGACTGCCACCCATAGGTCTCGAACCCGTGACCCAGAGGTGGAGGGTAAATGGTAGCAGATATAGAATGTCAGACGACTTAAACACTTGTCCCCCACTGCCCTAATGCACAACCCTAAAGAAACACAATATTACATACAAATACCAGTATTAAAAATACTAATTAATCTAAAATGCAATCTTTTATGAGATTTTGATAGCAATTAAAGTACTAATTAGTGTGTTCTTTACGTTGTTGTTCCATATATATAATGCATCAGTAATAGGTTGAACGGCTGGTAACTAGTAAATTACTAGGCAGCAGCTGTGTTACTGACTGGTAATGGAACCAGGACTTACGTCACTGACCATTCCACCTGTACTTAGTGGAGGGAGGGGGACTGCTTCCTGTAATAGCTAACTATTATGTTGTCATGGAGATGAAACACGGAATGGATTGAATCCAAAGTACAAGTGCTTCAGACGTGTCATCAATTGTAGGGGGGAGGCACCTTCATGTAATAGCCATTATATATCAAGATACTTCAGTAGGGAAACTTAATTGATGTAACAGCCATCTTGAACAAATATTCCATCGGTTGGTGCCTGAAGAGTGTACTTTTATCCGAGTATCTCAAAACATACACCGGGAGTCTGCCAGCAGAGCAGATGATATTTGGCCACATAAAATCATTGGTTAAGCTAATTCAGCTGTATCAGACCACTGTCCACTGAGATGTACTATGAATTTAATATTACATTTGATAAATTTTACAATTTTTCACATTATTTCATATATTTGAATTACCAAAAAATCTGCTCTGAATGATATATGCATGAAAAAAATTAAATGCACAATCCTTAATTGGACATGTAGTGAAAGATATTCCTAGATTAATTGTATTTATACTTGTATACAAAAAATCAAAATGTTTTGTTTCTGTCGGAAAGATATCATTATTTGTCATAAACAGACATACAAAGTTATGTCCATATTTGTAAATATTTGAATCCTGAAATTATTGTGTGTAGTTACAAGAAGAGGATGTACACTAAGCTTTGAAAGGGATGGTTTGTTAAATAAATTCCTTGATTAGTCATTTGAATAGGTCATAAACCCCTGAAATCTCATAATGAACTATTCCAACCTTTGAATTGGAAGAGTTCAAATGTGTTTTCAGGGGTGAATGAGTTTACTGCTACGTGAAATGGGTTTATCAACGGTCTCCGTGTACACAGTTCCCTGTAACCCACGTTCAGTCAGGTGTGTCCATGTGACACGTTACAATATTAAGTTTTTATAGTGCTAACGAGAAATGCTGAATTAATTATTGACATTAAGATTGATCTAATTAAAGGCCCTGGCTGATGGGCATGTTGATATCATAGCCACGGGTCATGGAGGTTGGCTATCAACATTACAAAAGGCAGCTAGAGTTAATAAATTAAATGTCAAGCAGGGACAGGAGCCCTGATGTCAAAATTAGATGAGGTGGATTTTATTTTTTTTCAACTTGTGTACGTCATTGATAGCCTAGAAATAAAGAACAGGGTGATTCACATTGTAGTTAATTAGCTGGTCAGCCATTACTAATACACAAACACAACATGAATATGGATGTGAGCATACCACTGAATGACGCAAGACGTGGGTCGTTATACGCCATTATGGCCTTGGGTGATTGACTTAAGGTCTGTAACGGTACAGTGTATGTAGACAGATTCTGTGTAGGTCACATATGGGCCTTCATGTCCACATATAATTGCTTGTAGGCAGTTGAGACATAAAAAACAAATTCTCTGGCAGGGATTCTGTGTATGCCTGTTTGTGTAAACGTTTGTGGCCATAAAAATCACCGGGAAAAAACACAATTTTTGTAACAGCATTTAACAGGACAAATATCTTTAGTGTGCATTTACCCATATTGTCAATTGTACATTACACCTCACCACACCATCAAACCAGTTTATCTAAATTCAGTGATATAGCTGGTTTAACATATTGTACCTCCCTTTAAAAAAAATTGACTCCACTAATTCTCTCCCTTTATAACAGTGATTAGTAGTTATTGCCCTGAAGACAAATTTATTTAAGGCGGAATTATATCCCTTAACTGACATTCACCCCTGAAGACACATTTAAACTCCGTTCCAACTCAAAGGTTGGAATAGTTCATTATGAAATTTCAGGGGTGACCAAGTTAAAGGACAGATTTACGTATATAGTTACCTCCCTTTAGAAATGACTTGTGTGGAGTTATCTCCCTTCTGAATTGATATGGTGTAGAATTATCTCCCTTGTTAACAGATTGCTATATTTATCGCTCTAAGGAGTTATTTCCCTTAAAACAAATTTTAATACAAATTCCAGCTTAGGAACTAGTTAAAGAATAATCTTCTCATTCAGAATTGATTTAACACTTATATTGAATTATGCAAACTTTTAGACCCTTAACTCTTTACCTGAAAACACATTTGAACTCTTCCAATTCAAAGGTTGGAATAGTTCATAATGAAAGTTAAGGGGTGAATGAGCTTAAGACTTTTGATGAAAATTTCTTGAAGGACTATGGAGAAACATCAGAACTCAACAAAGCCCAGTGTATTCTGAAAACCTTTGAAATCCAGACGTTGAACTAGATCCCAAGGTACATATTCCATGTGAATGTAAAGTTTGCAGCAACTGATGTAGTTATTCCCCTTGTGATTCCCCACAGCCACTGTACTCAAACCAATGTGATTACTACAGTACACAGCGACCAAACCAGTACATGTACCGCTACACGCTACACAGCTAGGCGCCCAATTTTTTTCCCTCACAAACAATTCATTGTGTAGTTGATTTACGAGTCTTGTCAGTGTGTTCAGAAACAGTGCCAGAACCATCCAGTACATGAATGAGTCTTGGTAACAAGCAGTCAAGAAAATATTCCAACCTTTCCAAGGGTTTTTTCCTTCATCTGTACGCTGGTATGTAAAAATATCAAAATAAAAACGTTTTTGTTCTAATTTTTTTCCTCACTATGTTTTAAACACATTCACCTCTGAAAACACATTTGAACAATTCAAAAGTTGGAGCAGTTCATTATGAAAATTCAGGGGTGAATGTTAAACTTCTAATTTGAAAGGGGGTGTTTTCTGTGCGAAAACTATTGGCATATAAATAAACGAAGCATTTAAATTTGCTTTTTGAAGATCAAATTACCAAAAAGGCAAGAAATTTTAAGCTAGAGAAAAGGCCAGAAATTTTAAGCAAGAGTGTTTACATACTGAACTCTGTGAGTGCTCACCACAGACGAACAGAGGTATGAACAGTTAGGACATTCCAGTCGCTGTCTGCATCGCTCTCCTGCCCCAGCCATACCCCTGTCACATTGCAGCACTGCTTACAATGTAATTGTTTTCTGCCCCCAAACAAACACAGAGCTGCTTTGCCGACAGCACAACACCTGTGCCCCAAATTCGTAACTAATTGTCGTTGAAGTACCATGCCGATGATTTTAAGACTTTCTCCGAGACGGACCTTATTGTACATGGGAAGAAATTGTACTTTCCATTTACAGCAATTATAAATAGAAACCTGTCTACACTTTTGTACATACAGAGAGGTGTCTTCCCTGTGCCAACTAACCCAAGTTGGGATGGAGGATCAGGGTAAAACGAGTTCTAAGATCAGCATCGAAATTTAGGATGAACTGTCTTTTATTTCCACTCATACGTTCATAATATCAATTGAATAAATTTAGCCCAAGTGAGAGGAAACTCAAGATCATTGATGTTTCCTTGAAAAATATCTAGTGCAATTGCCTATGGTACAATGCAAGTGGAACTCAGGACTCTGTAATGCATAAATCTTATGACAGACTTTGTGTTCAAAATTTTCTTCATTTAAAAGTCGTTCCTCAAACCAAACAACCCCATTCTTGGTAATTGAAGTATGATTCAGTTCTAGCTACAGAAGTGGACACATGACCTCATCAAGTCTTGGCCTAGGTGGTGACCTGGAGCTCAAGGTCATCATCCTATCAAGGGAAATCGGGGAATCGGGTGAGTCACACGAATATGTCAAGATAATCGGAAACATTCAGGACAAGCAGGAAAGATGCAGACCCACCAACTGGCCCCCGGGCCAAAAGTTCTGCAGCAACGTTTTGAGAATGACATGTCAAAAGTACGGAAAACGAAAAAAGGTATGAGCCACACAACAGGCTAGAAATTAATTTTTAAAATACCGGTCAGTCGGGCTAATAGTTTCCGATTTTACTAGTTCATACACAATTTCCACTCACCCAATATGATACAACACTTTGGTAAGCAATAACAAATTTTGACTTGTAAATCAGGATAGCAATTTGTAGAACCACTAGTCCAGTGGGAGATGTCACTAGTCTCAAGACTATTGGGTTTTCCTTACCGTTTAGCCCTGCACAAGTTCTTTACTTGTAAACAAACCATACAACCATAAGATTTGGGACCATGCTAAATATTCATGAAGGTGATTTCCATCAACTGTTTATCATTCGTACAAGTATAACAAATAATTAGGTGCAGACATGTGATGTGTTTTCACTAAGTGCTTTTCAGCGATAAAAATTATCGATACAATCATTTAAAAACCTTATACATATACCCGGTAGACTTTACTTGCCTGCAGGCAGATTTTGACAAATAATGCTTTGCAAGCGTCTATTTTCTTATTAAACACTGAAAATCTGCACTTGCCATAACATAGCATCTACTAGCCCAGGCAGTGAGTTAGGGGAATTGAACACCCCTAGATATCCACCAACAGTTGCTCTAAGCCAAAGGTTGAAACCATATCTAAAATACATGTGGATTTAAATAACCTAATTATACAGCAGAACAGCTGGACAGTTGTAATATAAACAATTATACCAAAAATCATTTTTAAAATCAGGATTTTTTTTAGATACTTCCCAAAAAATGTTTTGAAAATTATGTAGCTTTATTAAATAATCAAGGATCCCCGTACCACTGCCAAAAAATGTATCTCAGTGTTGGAAACTGTTTTTCCAGCATTAAAGCATAAACGTTGATAAACCATTTATGAATAGAAAATGCCCTGCAGGACTTCAATGAGAAATAACAAAGATGAAATGAACAAAAATAGAATCAACAGCAGTTTTTTTTAGTGTAAACTTTCAGCAGGGCTAGACCAGGATTCGAACCCTGAACTTCAGAATGTGGTACTATCACTCATAACGACCGAGCTACATGGTCAAGGAAAGTCTTAGGGCTCAATGGTGATACAGTTATATTCAAACGGAAGTTGTGGGGACGGACGTAACTGTTTATAGGAAAAACCACAGTGCAGTGGGACAGGGATCCTTAAATTAAAACAAGGAGTTTGTTTGTCACCTAAAGTGAACTAGACGGACTTATTGACCTTGTGTAGAGAGTGCTGACAGGAAATCGCCTGTGTCCACCGCTTCCTGACCTTGTCTACAGGAAGTCAGCCCTTTCTAGACGTCACAGTACATACACGTTGTGTCATACACATCTCGTCCAGGTCGACTTTCGTGCGTATAAAGCCACAAGTCGTTTGACGTACATACACTATAAAAATTGACATAATTTCCGCTACCATACTATATATAAACACGTAAACACACCTAACTGGTGTAATCAATGCACTTAAACGGAATTTAACTTCTCTCCTTCTGTACCACCTAACCACACTCTGTTTTGATAATTAGTTGGAATGTCTGCGAGTTGCGTAAACAAATTCCAATAATTTCCAACTTGTAGAGCTCTAGGCGGGAGAAATAATGCAAAAAGAGAGAAATTCTGGCAACCGTTCAGCTCATCAAGACTTCACTTCAGTGTATTGTTCACAACATGCTGTCTAGTGATGGAGGGAAAACCATATAATATCGCCCCGATGTGTATTTTATCTAAACCCTCCACTTCAGAATTCTCTTTACTGTACTTGTCACAGGAAGACACGTTTATCCAAATTAGAAAAATAAATATCTTACTCCACACTCTTGTAATATAAGTACACTGCCATAAACTTTTCCATAACTTTCTTACAAACTTTTTGAAATGTAAACTGCATGGGGAAACATGCCGATACTCATTCAAGAATGAAACGACGGACTGGAAATCCTTTGAAAGTCTAACAATGTCGTCATATAAGCTCACAAAACTAAACAAAGTACCAAACTATGATTGCCAAACTCATTCCCGTTCCTGATAAAGCCGATAAAGCCTACACATGCCGAAACAAAGCATTTTAAGCACCAAACCAAGATTTCTAAGTCCTTCAAATTCTTCCCAAATGAAGCTTACAAGACAAAGCTTACGAAGTACCAAATTAACTCATTCACCCCTGAAGACACATTTGAACTCTTCCAATTCAAAGGTCGGAAATATTTCATTATGAAATTTCAGGGGTGAATGAGTTAAGAAATGCAAGTCCAAACTGAAGCTTATACATAACTAAGCACAAAAGTTTGAACTTTTCAAATTAAAAGGTTGGACTAGTCCATTATGAAATTTTAGGGGTGAATGAGTTAAGACTGCCAAATCCTTCAAAGCCCTGATGAAGCTTAGCTTACATATTCCTAAACAAAGCTTACAAAATCCCTTAAACTCTGGTCTTAATGGAGCTTATGCATTCCAAAAGCAAGCATACAATGCAACCAGATGTTCCAAATTTTTCAGTTACAAAAACATCAAATAAAAAAACTCCCAAAAAAGTCCTTACCAATATCAAGCTTACCAGAAAAATTAAAGACGCTTGTCATGTCCTGCGTTACAGATTAAGCTTACAGAGGAAGCTTTACAAAGCAACACGCTGAGTACACTACTGGGCAATCATGACAAAAAGTCTTAACAAAAGCTGACTAAATTCCTAAAGAGAATAAGTGTGTTAGCCGTGTGATGACTTGATGGATGAAGGGGTATAATTACATTGTGCCCGAGAAGTAGTCTTATTTACCATAGAGAAGTTAAGCCAGTGCTGATGGACGGACTATTGTACAAATTGGTTTTATTTAACATGAAGCAGTGATTGACAATGTTATGAGGGCCTGTGTACGTTTATGACCTCCAAGCTCAGCCATTGACGTAAGTTCCGACCTCTGACCTTTACCTCAAGAGCTGTGGCAAGGGGCACCCATGGGAGATCTCTGATTTAAGAACATATAATGTCAATATGGTGCGTCTGCTCCAAAGAAGCAAGGAAACCTTCACAATGTACACACCATGTACATTACAAGTACATTGCTTGTTTTATGTATAAAAATACTTTTTTCCTGTCTAGTCCACAGGAGCAATTAACACATATATACATTTACAAACCAGTTTCACTGAACACCTCAATGTTAGACTGTTAGCTACCTAAAATTTGTGTAATTTGTTTTCGGCTGAAAAAATTTCAACCGGCTGATGGGAAGTAAAACCTGATCTACTGATTCGTTTAATGATGTATGTATGAATGTGATGTTCGGATTCCGTATTAATTATGCCCAGTATGTGTGTATCAATCGAACAAGTCTTCCTCAAATGACGTGTATACATTCACTTGTTTACTGATTCTCCTAATGTGATTAGTCTTTTTCTTGCCTCAAGAACACATAAACAAGGATAGCAGATAACAGGATCACTGTAACGGCTTTCAAACGTGTCCAAAACAAACAAAACAAAGATTTCATTGAGCAAAAAAAAAAATCAGGGCCAGTATTCAAGTGCTCAAGCCTTATTTCTTGTCCCGGTTATGAATTATTTAAAAGCTCTTTATTTTGTCCAAGTTTTGGAAAAAATATTGAAGAGACATGAAGCCGAATACTGTTTTCAATATTTACAAGTGACTTTTTGATCGTTGACATGATTTAGGTGAATTACAAGAAAGCTGGCTGGAGCACAAAATCCAGGATTGAGCATGAAAACGGTTTCATTAATACCAGCCCAGGTTCAAGGTATCATAGAAGGAAGGTAGTTTTGTGAAGAAAACAGCCCTTAAAAACCGAAGAAATTTGTGTTGGTCTCCAGACATTTACTCTTACTAACTATGTAGATCTCCATCATTCTGTTGATCAGGTGGCCGTTACGCAGTGTCAATTTGAAATTACCTTTTATATTTGGAGCTTTACTGGATCTTAAATTCATATTCATTTCGTAAGAGATCCGTGAGAGGAGTCCAGAAACGTTCATTTTATTGAGAAATGTTGGGCTAATAAAACAAATTCTTTGGAACATGTTTAAAAAAAATCATAAGAAATGAGAAATATATCATAAACTTTTTTCCTCATTCACATTACCGAGAATGTTTTCAATACCTGGTATTCTTAAAGGGTTAAAAAAAAAAACATTTTCACATTTTCACAATATGATATGAGCTATTTTTAAACATCTAATAAAGAGGTACAAACATACCACTGCTCCTTCGGTGAATTTAAACCCGCAGAATTAAAACAATAAAGAAGCCCCAATTGTAGCCTTGGTTACATTAAAGGCTCTCCAAGTGCTCTGGGATGTTTGCATTATAAAGTGGCTGATTTTACAGGGCCAATATAATCGGCCTTTAGGTAGGGGGGATTTGTTGTCCTCCTGTGTACCTGGTTCCTAGAGTTAAATATGTAAGGCCCAGCACCCCAAAATAAATCTCTTTCTATTGTTTTAAATTAAAATAATACCATTCCGATACTTTCCTACTCAAGTTTAGTCATGTTCTTAATGAATTCGGCCCTCAACTGGAATCTAGTCAATCCCTTCCCCTGGATATCAAATGTTATTGTTGGGAAATAAAAAGGATGAAATAGAAAAGAGAAGGTGTTTGGCAAAACTAATAAAAAATAAAAAAATAAAAAGTTCATGTCAGATTCGGATAAAAAATAATGGAAATAAGAACAATAAATAGGCAAAAAAAAAGAACGCTACAAGACAATTAACATGTTGACGGCAGTATACTGACAACAGTACAGCCGATGTAGAAGCTACTTAATAATTAATATGGAAACTAGAGTTTTTTGTATTCCTTGTCATGCAAACATCCCTGGCATGACGCAAGCCAGTGCTAAGTTCCTGCCAGGGACCGAAATAAAGCAAGGGACTGACGTCAGAACACATTCAAAGCCAATTTACCTTGACTCTCACACCTGGGCAGGCTTAACTCTGGATACTCTACGCCTAGCCAGCGCCAATACAGGTATGACTGACAGAGAAATGGTGTGACATATTATCTCAATTTATCTGAGAAGTAATAATTAGTTTTAGCTGCACAAGTGTAGGCTAATCAGTACTAGCTGAGCTGTATAGGGGGTCATGCTGTGTGATCAGCTCCCTCTGGCTCAAGGGCAAATGGTCAGTAGTGGGATACCCCCACTGGGACCATTAAAATGATAAGCTGAACCTCAGCCGATATAGTGTAGATTTGATTTGTTATTTTAAATTCAACATACTATTTCTATGTAGCTTCATTCTTTTATACAAGAATAGAGAAATAATTACACTAAGCATTATGTGTAGTTTATGGAACTGTTTTGATTATTCAAATCAAGCAAGTAGTTTTGATTCTGTATATGTTTTACTGTCATTTGAAGTGTTCAAATACTAAATAATTCAATAATGCATTTAAGTTCAATGTTTGTGTTATAAGTACAAGACTTCAGTATAAAGCAGAGAATGTCATCTTTCAGGACAAGTATTTAGATCAGTTGTAACATTTATAGTTTTGATAAAATATCAGGTTAAAGTAAAATAAGAAACACAGCATGGGCCAAATGTCCTGCTGGCTGAGATCAGCAAGGAGCCTCAGCAGGAGGTCTTCTGTGAGGGACAAGTAGCAAGTATATAAGGAACGAGACAGAGAGAGTAGAGAGGGACCTTGCAAGTCAAAAAGGAGAGAGAAACCTTGAGCGTCAGAAAGGAGAGAGTTAAAGATTATCAACATTTGGATTAACCTGAGTAAGCTGTACATGGAAATAAAGATGTAAGGAATGGCAGCAATGGTGTTGGAGTTATGACTACAAGGACGACGTAGGATTACGTCGTATGGCCGGACTATGACATCAGACCCCAAAAGGGCAGCCGG
>NW_018404063.1:46077-134403 GCF_002113885.1 Mizuhopecten yessoensis
ACACTAAGCATTATGTGTAGTTTATGGAACTGTTTTGATTATTCAAATCAAGCAAGTAGTTTTGATTCTGTATATGTTTTACTGTCATTTGAAGTGTTCAAATACTAAATAATTCAATAATGCATTTAAGTTCAATGTTTGTGTTATAAGTGCAAGACTTCAGTATAAAGCAGAGAATGTCATCTTTCAGGACAAGTATTTAGATCAGTTGTAACATTTATAGTTTTGATAAAATATCAGGTTAAAGTAAAATAAGAAACACAGCATGGGCCAAATGTCCTGCTGGCTGAGATCAGCAAGGAGCCTCAGCAGGAGGTCTTCTGTGAGGGACAAGTAGCAAGTATATAAGGAACGAGACAGAGAGAGTAGAGAGGGACCTTGCAAGTCAAAAAGGAGAGAGAAACCTTGAGCGTCAGAAAGGAGAGAGTTAAAGATTATCAACATTTGGATTAACCTGAGTAAGCTGTACATGGAAATAAAGATGTAAGGAATGGCAGCAATGGTGTTGGAGTTATGACTACAAGGACGACGTAGGATTACGTCGTATGGCCGGACTATGACATCAGACCCCAAAAGGGCAGCCGGCATACAGGTGTGGAAAATCACTGATCCCAACTGATTTACACACAAATAGCCTAGTAGGCATATCATCTAGTACAATTACAACTTACAATGAAATAGTGTGGTGGTCAGTTTTCACACCAAGGTCATTTTGGATATATATATACATTTATTGTATATAAAATTAACCAGGCGATCTATGTCATATTTCCGTCTATGACTTTCAGATTTCATTTTCCATACATGCAGGATTTTCTTTCAGATTTACACAAATTTACAAAATATCATGCAGTGTAAAACTGTGGAATGCATTACAAAAGTCTGGAAATTTATTATGACGGTCTAAATGTAGTTCGGAAATAGTTCTCCACCTGGAATGTGGACACTGCTGCGGGACACAAAACTCCATGTACTTCCAATCGGAGTTATAATTGTTATCAATACCCTATCAACGAAAGAAAAAATATTGTTATTAAGACAGAAAGTCCTTTGTTTGCATCCAAGTCTAATGACCAGCAAGGACCCAAATGTGACCTACAGAACTACACTAAAACAAGGCAGGGAATCAACTCGAAGCCTTTCAATGTTAAACCATGTCTGAGAAACATCATGGAGTGGGCTCCCTGTAATTGGTTTTCGACCCAGTGACATTTGTCTGATACCAATAGAGCTCGATGTAAGCCGTATGACCTAAGTGGCCACTCTTCCTCGACCAACGGGCCTCGGAAGCCACAGAATGCCACCTTGGTAATAGTGTTTCTGACCCAGTGGCATTTTGTAGTCGGAACCCTGGGAGTTCTTACACATACAACATCTGTCACCTAAGATTAATAGTTCCTGTGTGTAAACATATCAAAAAACATATCAAAATAGAACAGGGTCTGATTTAACTCAATTACCACTGAAATTTCATAATGAACTATTCCAACCTTTGATTGGAAGAGTTCAAATGTGTCTTCAGAGGTAAATCGGCTGATAAGGAAACCTGTGAGAGCTATTTTCTTTAGTTCTACAGTGTCTAACATGACTTGATTGTCCTGCCCTAATGGCTACTATTGAGACAAAAATGTTTAAAAAAAAATATCTTTAAATTCACATATTTTACAACAATTATTTCGCTCAGGTGGTAGTGCACAGGGGGTACCTTAATGTGGCCAGAAACCAGAGTACCCAAAACGTACAGTCAGGCACAGGTGGTGACGCAATTCCTTTTCACATCAAAAGCAATTCCTGGCCATCTTGGTAAAAGGGGAATCTACTATCCACTGCGCCACCCAACCATCTAGGATTGTTTGCATGCAAAAACGTCTAATTTCGTTGGAATGTGTATGTGAAAATCGTCATTTTTATACAATTAAGTGATGTACCGTTCGTCAATATTCTAAAGAGTGTCATCCACCACTAAAAAAAGAATTGATGAATTTGAAGCATAGACCTGTTTTACAAAAATAATAAGCAATCTACATCTTCAAAAGCAAATTGAGATTTTCACACATGGTTTTGCCATCAGAAAACTGACTTTTTTGTAACAAACATCAGTGTGCATCGAGAAAATTCGTAACATAACAATATCATTTAACAGTGTGTATAACTCGAAGAGATATTAAGGTTGTACGACAAACACTGCCAAAACTAAAATAGAACTTATCGATAAGTGTGTGATTTTCAACACATCGGGGATACAGACTTTTAAAATGTTACAAAGTTTTATTTTGATTTTAATTATTACTGTTGAAAATTCAAACTAGCAAATAGTGCAGTAATCTTGTCAATGACTAAATCTAGTGTTATCACGTTGCTGCCATTTATTCTGCAGAGAAAAATATGTAATAATTAAGGAACTGGACTCCATTTGTATTCATGCTTGCAGACATTTGATATAAGTCATGTGAAACTCCTATTCATTTTCACACAAGATCTTCAATACCAACTCGTGGTGCTTCGAAAGCAATGTTAACACTTCAAATTCATTTAAATCATAGTCTTATACACTTACAGGATAATCAGAATTACAACAAGTGTATTGATTTATTGTTGTAAATTACGAATCTTGCGGTATTTCAAGTGGTGTAGATAGTATTGCCTAAATGTTTATACTGCAATATTTGTTTGTGATTAGCCAAAAGATAAAACGCTATTTTTTCATCATCCACTGAAAATGTTAACAAGGTTTGAAAAATTTGATTTATTTATGTTTTCATTTCATTCAAATTATTCCACAATTTTATGTGAAATCTAGTTATCTGAACATTGCATCATTTTAAAACATCGAATTCTACCATCACAACTAACACAATAAAATCAGCAAAGCATTTAAACGATTATTTCTGACGGACCTAAATAATGTACAAGGCTAGCGATAGCGCTATTTCAATCAATATTTACGCCCTCATATTTAACAATCCTCTTAAAAATTCCAACTATCTATCCCGATTAAACTAGGGATGATTTCATTTTGTTGTTTTAGCGTGATCACTTTGTAAGCACAGTGGTTTTTTATACGTGTTTCTGAGTGCTGAAGGGAAACCGAGACAGAGGCTAGGTGATGTGGATTTACCTTCAGGTCTCTGTGAACCACGTGATGATTATGACAGTACTCCACCGCTAGTATGATCTGCCAAAACTTCTTGCGTGCCTCTAGTTCCGTCATGCGACCATGTCTGGCAATGTAATCTGTAAGAAACAAAATACGTTGTTTTTTTGCATTACTGATCACTGGCAAAAAATATCTCCATGAGAAAATATCTCTTAATTAATAATTTCTTACGCAGAGGTTGTTTGTGTATGGTTACGATTACACAGTACGACTGAATCAGCCATCATCATAATTTTAAGTTTTAATTAAGATTCTAATCTTCAGGAATTAGTACTATAGGTGATTACTAATGTCAAACACCTTTTCTTACATTGATCTGAAAATGGATAAAACACCATTTTCAAAGTTTTTACCATTTTATAAAAAAAAAAAAATCTTATGAAAATTATTTCAACTGGGGTGTTACTATCTATTAACAAATTCATCCCTGAAGACATATTTGAACCCTTCCAATTCAACGGTTGCAAGATTCCATTATGAAATTTCAGGGGTTAACTCATTCACCCCTGAAATTTCATAATGAACTATTCTAACCTTTGAATTGGAAGAGTTCAAATGTGTCTTCAGGGGTGAATGTGTTAATGAGTTAACCAAACATTTTCTTACACTGGTTTAGGGGTATATCATCATATCCTTATACTTTATGTTAAGGGCCCTGGGAAGCCCCATCTCATTTGAGGGAACATATCCTTGTCAACCCTACAATAAATCTGATAGGGGCCCTCCATCCCTCTACAGTAGACATATTCTTAAAATGTCAAACCTGCTAACGACACCACCTCCATTAAGTCACTACCTGTGTTAAACGACCACCTTTAATATATTCCCCATTGTAGTAATACCATTGTAAACAAAACCTCCATTAAGAGACCACCTCCATTAAGAGACCACCTCCATTAAGAAACCACCTCCATTAAGAGACCACCTCCTTTAAGAGACCACCTCCTTTAAGAGATCACCTCCATTAAGAGACCACCTCCATTAAGAGACCACTTCCTTTAAGAGAGCACCTCCATTAAGAAACCACCTCCATTAAGAGACCACCTCCACTAAGAGACCACCTACTTTAAAAACTATTTTCTGGACATCCAAATAGTGACCTTTTAATACCTGTTTGACTGTAGTTTTGAAGCCTATTTCATAGCATTTGAGTAACACTAGGGTCCATGTTTGTCCCCTTAGAAAACATTCCATGTAGTTTCCTAATTCTGGGCCTCTGTTTCCGTTTAGGGCAGCCGTCCTTGGCACATACTGGTGTTATTTCTTTCCAGCACATTTGAACGTTCTATTTTAAGTGCAGGCATGACTTACGAATTTTCCAAGCACTGTTATGAAGGCTAAAAATAGTTGAGGCATTCTAACAGGTTGAGTACACCAGTCCCAGTCAGGACAAGTAGAGCGAAAACAATTTTATAGTTGTACCATCAACAGGTGGGGCCTCTGTACTGTGAACTCCCCGGGTCTGACAGTATTTTTTGAAGGGCTGTATATGTAATCCTAAGGGTCTGACAACATTTAGAGATGGGCACTGTACTGTAGCCCTCAAGACTGACATGATGTGGGGGATGCTGTTAACTTTTCTGACTCACATGAGCATCACGCTGTAAAGTCTTTAGATCTGACAATATTGTTTTTGAGGGCTGTTTGTGTAATCTTAAAGATTTGACATTATTTAGAGAAGGGTGCTCTGGTTTGACATTGTTTTGAGGTCCCTGCACTGTACTTTCCAGATTTGACAATATTCAGCTGAGGATACTGTATTGTATACAATTCAGGTTTCACTATATTATTCAAATTTCATCAGAGTATAAAAACACATAGGAATTTCTGAAAACTAGTACGGTTACATCATCATTAATTTAGAATTAATACAGTACAAAACTTTTAATGAATGTGTCCCCGTTTTGAAAAATTCATTAATCTTATCATAATACATATTTACCCACCTGAAGAAAATGTTTAGAAATAATATAATTCTTAATCTTTAAAGGTTTTGATTCATGGGTGTTAAAATCCAGATTTTATCTTATATTAATATTCCAATTAATCTTTCATAATTGGATAAATGCTTTAATTTGCATATCCAAACCGTGTGTACAGAACACACCAGTAGAAGTGGTGCCAGGAGAGATGGACTAGAATTCTAATTAACACATCGTAATTGGTTTTCGGTTCACCGTGTAGACAGCTGATATTGACAAAGCCTGAACCCAGAGTAAACCCATGAAGGAGTTCAATATAGCCACAACAGGGTGGTCATCTGATAAGAAACCATTACAATGATGATCTGTTATCAAAACAGCTCCAGGTTTTACACACCTGACCAACAAATCTTATTCTTAATCTATCTCTATTCTTTACAAGACTGACCATCAAATCTGATTCTTAAATTTTCTCTTTTCTTTACAAGACTGACCATCAAATCTTGTTCCTTAATTTTTCAATTCTTTACAAGACTGTCCATCAAATTTAATTACCAAATTTGTTCCGATTCTTTATAAGACCACAAAACCAGAGAACAAGAGGTCTGATCATTGGTGCAAACACAATGGTTACTCAAGAAATATTTTTGACGTATACTCTGGTTTCGGTAACCTAACGTATAATGTCATTAACCCAGGGTCAAGGACACTTACCCCCTGAAGACTCATTTGAACTCTTCCAATTCAAAGGTTGGGATAGTTCATTATGAAATTTCAGGGGTGAAAGAGATGAGTATCAATGGACATGAGAAGGTGCGTTCACCTGTACACAAACTTGACCGTTCACCTGTACACAAACTTGACCGTTCACTGTACACAAACTTGGACGATGTAACAAAGTGTTTGGGTAACCAGTATGACCTTTGGCTGTTGTCGACTTAGGGTGACTTTTGGGAGGTGTATATATATACGGCTGCCGAGAAACGGTGTAATTGGGAACGTGACTTGATGGCCCTGAATGTCATGGGCCGTCCTGGATAACCAATCAACTGTCAGCGCCCTGGATAACCAATCGATGTGTAGGAGGTCTGCACCATTAGCCCGTGATTGGGTGCCAATGAGGAGATGATGAGAGAACGGGAGGCGGGCAGGAATCACAAAGACGAAAAAGGCCAAAGATAATTACATTGCTCGCCGTGTGCATATATCTACACAATACAAGGGATATAAATGTCAGAGTGGAACTCCAGCCCAAGTGTCTTCAAAACTCAACATGCAATTTAATATCCCAAGAACAACCTGAGAGGACTCCTACATCCCATAATAACCATGACTCGGGCTGTGTTGCCTTGGCGATACCAAGTGACGTACATGTTACCAACGTGATAGAGGAATCACACATAAAATTGCACTAGACAATTAACAAGGACTTGCTAGAAATCAAAAGGCCATCATAGAGTAGGCGGGTACCAGTGCACTGAATGGTAATGATATACACTAAAAACGTCGAGAACTTTTTCACCACTGAAATTTCATAATGAACTATTCCAACCTTTGAATTGGAATTGTTCAAATGTGTCATAGGGGTGAATGAGTTAAACACAGGTATACAACACACTAAAACTGTCGACCCCCCCCCCCGACACACTGATGTACATGCATGTTAAGTCCTTTACATTTTTTGCAGTTTTAATAAATATTTTGCTGTTCTGTTGAAACTAGGAAATCACAGAAAACAGCATAAGAAATAGTATCTAGTAATGTATTTCTGACTGATTTCTCACCTTCACAAACCCGACAAACAATTTACATATCACTAGTACAAACTCATGGGTGGGTACAGCAGGCAATTTACATAGTACCTATACCTAGTACAAACTCAGGGGTGGGAATAGAAGGCAATTTACATAGTACCTATCACTACTACAAACGCAGGGGTGGGTATAGCAGGCAATTTACATAGTACCTATACCTAGTACAAACTCAGGGGTGGGTATAGCAGGCAATGTATACATAGTACCTATCACTAGTACAAACTCAGGGGTGGGTATAGCAGACAATTTTCATATAATAATATCTAAAGGAATTATTAAATATATCCCATAATATTGTACCCCTAGAATGTTGGTGTAAATAAAACTGTTTAATATAGAAAATTGAAAACTCTGCATTAGTAAATCAAGTTTCAACGATAAAAATGAAAATCATTTGATACAATTTTGGAAGCTATCACACCCAACAAGCTTGATTTGGATAAGATTAATTAAATTTTACCAAATTTCTGCAGCTTTATTTCATAACTGTGTCTAAACCACCAAATTTATTTCAATATATATTGCCATTTCAAAATCCACGGCCATAAGACCTTAAAACACAAAATAATTCATTGTGTCCTTATTATTTTATCCCTTTATGAAGTCTGAACAAAATCCATGAAGAATCAAGTGCTGGAACGATGCCAAAAATGTGCATCTACCTGATACCATAACTTAAGCTTCTAAATGAAAAATTGTCAACTTACCAAATATTTCACCATTCGGAGCATATTCTGAAACCAGGTACAGCATATTCTTAGTTTCCATAACCTGTAAAATAAAAATATTCCATCAACTTCATTGACAATATTGGCTGCTTCAAAAATAAAACACTTACATATTGGTTTAGCTCATTCACCCCTGAAGACACATTTGAACTCTTCCAATTCAAAGGTTGGAATAGTTCATTATGAAATTTCAGGGGTGAATAAGTCAATACCTGGGACAGGGGTGGAGGTGGGGTAGTATACAGAGATGATCCCGGAGGAGGCCATGGGACCGGACCATTGACCCCTAAAATCTGAAATTGACCCCTCCACGTTCCATAGTTATTTTTATTATTTTAAATGGAATGGCCCTCATAATTTTGATATTGACTAAAAGTTGCTGAATTGTCCCACTGCTCTGAAATTGCAAGATTTTCCCTGGTATATCAAAACAACATAACAGATGAAACTGGTTCAATATTTTTTCAAATGCATTTCACCTATGGCTTTTAATCAATGAAAAAATATACAATGTTGACAACACTTCAATTCCTCAAGCTTCAGACAATTATATAACTTTGAAGAGAATTATCTAAATTAAACTTTCATTTTTTTAAAATACAACTCCAAGGTTTCAAGCAAATTGTTTTTGAAAAACATTTTTGTCGGCCCAAAAAGGACCTGTACTGTGCAACGACACCTAGATAATATATATATATATAGAAAAATCTGACAGAATTATAGAAAAATCTGACAGAATTAAGTTAACAATCGAGAGATCTAGATTGTTTTTAAATCGACAAAAACTTATAAAGGGTAGAATATAAAAAAAGGGTGGGGCACTGAAAAAGTAGGGCAGTGACTTAAAGGGCAGGGTGCCAAATCTGTTTTCAATTTCCAATCAGGCAGGGCATGGTGCCCTGTGCTCTGACAAGTACACACCACTTCAGTACAGTGAAGATTGTTTTAAACCATATATGGTGTAGCTAGGTAAAAAAGAATGTTGCTTACACTTCCCGGTCTTGGCTAGGTGCCAGCCTGGCGATACCACTTCCTACATACCCAAATCATTTTATGAATGAGAGGAGTTTTTACCAAGTATTTACGTTACAGGGTATAATGTTATCTTTGTTCCGCCAAAAGTGCACTAAATTATTTATGCAACACATATATCAGATAGAATTATTTGTACTCTCCTCACTTTCATTATCAATATCTATCTATCATACTCACAAAATCATAACGTGAACTTGTTTTTTCGTGTTTCATTGGTAATGTATTGTAGTGTGGTTTTTTTCTAGTGTCACGATCGTGCTCTTCACAAAGGTGATTACCTCGAAAAGGAGATCCGTGTTACACAGTAGACCTGACACTCGTGAGCAACCCATAAAAATCCTATAAAGTAACACAATGATGTCTCTGTTAGCGCTATTGGTCTAAAGTCTAGTCACTTTTTATCAGGGACACCTTTTTTAACGATAAATCTGTTGAACCGTCATTATTTTAAAACAAGAAATGTGGCTTAAAACCGTCATAAAATTATCAGGATTTCAATTTTATCTTTTAGAACGAATATATTTTTAATTCTATTTTTCCATCAACATCTTTTGTGTGGCATACCTCTACGAAAGTTTTCAGTTCCTATTTAGGTAGGTCCTAGCTATCTTATCCAAATCCTACCCAACCTGTTGGTTAAGGAAGTGCCATCACTTCCTGCAGTGGGATGTACTGAGGTAGTCCATATAAGGTAAACAGCTAAAGCGTATATTACCACAAACTGCCTGTGGTAACAGTTACAAGGCCTATACAAAAATCTAAAGAGAACATTTTGCCACTATAAATAATAATGTGAGAAAAATCTCAATGAACCTTGTGAATGCTTTATATAAAGAGCTACCTTGGAGATAAGAGTATAAAATATCCGATAAGTGTTAACTTAAAACTTCCTGCTCTCAAATCACATTCTTTTATTTAAAACTTTTCATATCTTGACATAAAAAGAAAAAATGCTGAAAAATAAATTGTCAGGGTTTGTCGATCAATAAAACCCATTTTGATTTTATGACATTTTACAAAGTTAAGTCAAAGCTATTAATTAAGGATGTATACTACTTCCCACATTATACATGTACCTGTAATTTACTTTGTAGAGTTAACTCCCGTTATAACATTAAGTCCACAAAGTAACTTTTAATCTTACTATTTTAAAAAGAGTTAATTCCCTTGATCGGTTTTTTAAAGATGATTCTTGTTACAGTCATGTAGCATACAGCCTTAAGTTTTAATCTTACTATATTAAAGAGTAAACTCCCTTGATCAGGTTTTTAAAGGAGATTCTTGTCACAGTAATGTAGAATACAACCTTAAGTTGACAAGTACCATTTAATCTTACTATATTTAGGAGTTAACTCCCTTGATAGTTTTTATGAAAGGAGATTCTTGCAATATCATATACAACCTTAAGTTGACATAGTATGATGAAATCTTACTAATTTAAACAGTTAGCTCCCTCAATTAAGTTTTTTTGAAAGGAGATTTTTGTCACAGTAATGTAGCATACAACCTTAAGATGACAAAGAGTAAGATTTAATCTGATTATTTTAAAGAAAAACACAAACAAAAACACTTATTATCGTATGTTATCTTGACTCGAGGTCCTGTCACTCGAGAAGTACTGTTTAGAATCTATCAGGTAACACAGCCAACTATCTAAATGTTACCACGCTGCAGGAAGTATCGGCCTATATTTTAACAACCGGACAAGAAATCTGATAAAAAGCTACTACCCAAAAAACAATTTCTTCCTGAATTGAGCATGTGATGAATTCCAACGGTACATGACCATACAGGGCTGGCTGGGTGGTTGTACAGAGTTTAATTCATTCACCCCCGAAGACACATTTGAACTCTTCCAATTCAAAGGTTGGAATAGTTCATTATGAAATTTCAGGGGTGAATGAGTTAACGTCCCATCAACAGCTAAGGTCATCAAAGGACGTAACCATGCAGGGTTTTCATTTGTAGCCAGTAATATAAAAATACCTTTCAACAGATATTCACCTATTTTTGATAAAAAAAAAAAAAATGGAGAATGGAAATTAGGTGTTATGAAATATTCTAAAGTTAACATCCTTCTTTGTATGATCAGATACACATAACTTGAAAAAAAATTCAAACCCCTGTATTTCACCTACAATTTTTTTGGTGTAAGTATTTTTATTATAGTGTAATAAGAGATGGATGATATAAACCTGTTTTTATCGTACAAAAGCTAAAACAAAACTTAGGGATGAATTTTATAAAAGTCATGAATTTTGGTTTGTTTGTGTTTTACGTCTGGCTGCAGGATGGTGTTTTTTTCTCCGGGAACTCCCGCTTTCCTCCACCAACAAAACCTGGCACGTCCTTAAATGATCACCTTAGCTGTTAATAGGACGTAAAACACAAACAAACTAAACCAAAGATATAGCACACACATTCCATGAAGCATATTTCGAATATGGAACTGTTATAAATCGTCCTTTCATTAGACAAATGCCGACAACTTAGAATCCAATTAATGTACAAGCCTGCAGTGGTCTTGTCAGCTAACAAAAATAATTGAAAGTCAAGGATAATCCTGTCGCAATAGTAACTTGATCAACAACGTGTGCCCTTTATTACAAACTTGTAAACCTAACACTAATTACTTTTTCACCTTGGTCCAGTTATTCTATATTTCATATTAAGCTTAACACAAAACTTTCATCTGGCAAATTTTCAAAAAGATTGAAATTCAGAAATAAAATACATGTATACAATTCATTTGAAGAAAAGAAATTAATATAAAAACCATAAAAAAAATAAAAAATATAGATCTATATATTTTTAATATTCATGTTAACAATTTGTTCAGTTGATCAAGCTTTGAAAAAAGTGGGCCGCGATTATGGATCCTTATCATTTTATTTCAATTGTTCCGTTTTTGATGAATGCCTTTAATATTCTGTCTAGTCTTATTTGTTCAGAAACCACTCAAAAAAGTGAATAATGGGTTGAACTTAAATAATCATGAACTGTTTAAAAATAAACTGCTGTATTGTTAACAAGCCGTGGATCTGCAATTGTGGCAAAAAAACTGAATACCATTATCAGATTCATGAAAGTTATTTAAATAGATTTGAGGTATTTAAAGTAACGCACCTCGAGGGATTAACAATGCAATCCTTTATGGGGGGGAATATTTACAAACTTTGATTACCAAGACACACAAAGGGCCTGTGTTTGGACAAAGACATTTGTTGGAATAGACGGATACCTATGTAGCAGTTTTGTTTACACACAGTGAGCCAAGTGCGTCAGCGAAACAGCAGCAGACGGACCTATCTCAATGAATCAGTCAGCATACGTTCACACTGCTCTTTTCAAATCCCTAAACCCCACAACAAATAACGAATAATATGTTTCAATATTTATCTTAATAATGTCCGTACTTATTTCACTGGCATAAATAAACAACACATATTTCATCTAGAAGTGGGGGAGTAAAGTTTAGGGTGAACGGCCCTTAAATGTTGATATGGCCAATTACCTCTTTAGCCAGCCAATAATTAATGTACCAAATTCAGAGGATTTTATTCATCCAAAATCATATCATTTGCGTCACAACTGAGAACACTGACCCTGTCACAGCCAATCACTTGACGGAAGCTACGAATTGAAGTATACATATACAGCATAGAATAAACATGGCTGTATATTTGTTGTTCTGTACATTTTTCATAAGCTTCTTCTGAAATATTTTGCAATATATATATAAATTAATTCAGGGTTCCAATTTTTTAATAACAGAAATTATTTTTTCCTACTGTTTAAATCGATTTTTTGTATGGATTTTATTTTTTTCATTTGTCAAAATGATTTTATAACGTGCATATTCAGAATTTAGAGTCCTCACAAAAAATTATGAAAATTATGAAAATGTTAATATGAATGTACCTCAAAAATCAGAAGTTCTCAAAACTGTAGTGTAATTGTATAAAAATATATATGAGTTCCAGACTTGCTTTAGATACATTTAAGACATCATTTCTATAAGGCATAAAGTATCAATATTAATGTCTGTAAAACAGAAACAAGTTTCATTAATACATTTAAACAATTAGAATCTTGATGTGTATACAGTGTTTTTTTACCTAAATTTTGCAACAACCTGTTTTTTTATGAATTGGGAAAATTTAGTGATATTTCTCATTCCTTTATGAATTGTGAAAATATAGTGAATTATTTTTATTTGAGATTGGGAGTATATTTCTCATTTTTTAGTCATTTTGGGAAAGTAAGGCACTTTTTAGGTAGGGGAAACAGCCTGTTTTCAGCGGTAAAACTGGGCAAAAAAAATCACTAATATATGTATATAAACTTAAAGACTTTATCGATATCATAGTTGCCTCATGAACTCTCCACAATTCATAATGACTCAAACTTGTCCAAATACGACATTATATTGTCCCAAATTACGTGTTAATTGTGTGTTTGCCCTCCACTATGACGTACGGACTATTGATATTGATCACATACACACCTATGTAGGTAGATGCGGAAGTCAGTGTTAATGCTGTGTAACGTTTACTTTGTGCTGAAGATTAGAGTAAACAGCCAAGAGCTTGGTGGGGGAGCTTACATACCTGGGACTTACGTCAATGTGGGGCTATATACCTAAATACAGGTGTGCTGTAAACATCGTCTTACTACTTGTCTACCTGTAATTCCGCGGTATTCAAACATCGTAACACTTCTGTATACACCGTGGAATCCCTCCAAATTAGCCCAGTATGTTGGCGTCAATGGTTAAGGTCACAGGGGTCATTGGGTCATCAGGTCATCCATATAGTTCTTTCAATCTTATATACCTATCTTTCATGTAGAAGCTGGATAATGGATAATGTTATCTTTTGACCATCTTATCAAATATTACATATATCAGGATAAAAATGTTTACTTTAACATATTGTTTAAATTTCACTTAAAATACTTTTTATTTTTATTTTTTTTAATTTAAAATTTAGGAGTTATCAGAAAGTATTTAAAAAATATATAGTTATATGGGATTATGGTCCAACCTTTCACTACTTTATGCATTATACTCAAGACCAATTATAAAGAGCCGATTAAGAAGTGAAGTGACGTACGGAAAGTCCTGAGGATAATAAAACAGATTGACCAGTGACGTAGCCTTTTAAATCACAATAATTTGGTCAGTGGGTTACAATACAGAGTGTGGTGTGCGAGAACAGTACTAGTATATATTGGTAATTGTGATGTTTTAAAGGGGCCCTGTCCCACTTCAGGCAAATCACTAGAGAATTACAAATTTATATTTTCTGAACATGTAACTGTTTCCCCTTAATCTCTAGAAAATTAAAAAATTATTTTTCCGCACATGCAATCGTTTTCACTTTATTACATTTTGGATAAAACTGTGTTGAGACTGGATCAGGACCTAACAGCTGATCTGCTAGCTTGATCAGGACCTAACAGCTGATCTGCTAGCTTGATCAGGACCTAACAGCTGATCTGCTAGCTTGATCAGGACCTAACAGCTGATCTGCTAGCTTGATCAGGACCTAACAGCTGATCTGCTAGCTTGATCAGGACCTAACAGCTGATCTGCTAGCTTGATCAGGACCTAACAGCTGATCTGCTAGCTTGATCAGGACCTAACAGCTGATCTGCTAGCTTGATCAGGACCTAACAGCTGATCTGCTAGCTTGATCAGGACCTAACAGCTGATCTGCTAGCTTGATCAGGACCTAACAGCTGATCTGCTAGCTTGATCAGGACCTAACAGCTGATCTGCTAGCTTGATCAGGACCTAACAGCTGATCTGCTAGCTTGATCAGGACCTAACAGCTGATCTGCTAGCTTGATCAGGACCTAACAGCTGATCTGCTAGCTTGATCAGGACCTAACAGCTGATCTGCTAGCTTGATCAGGACCTAACAGCTGATCTGCTAGCTTGATCAGGACCTAACAGCTGATCTGCTAGCTTGATCAGGACCTAACAGCTGATCTGCTAGCTTGATCAGGACCTAACAGCTGATCTGCTAGCTTGATCAGGACCTAACAGCTGATCTGCTAGCTTGATCAGGACCTAACAGCTGATCTGCTAGCTTGATCAGGACCTAACAGCTGATCTGCTAGCTTGATCAGGACCTAACAGCTGATCTGCTAGCTTGATCAGGACCTAACAGCTGATCTGCTAGCTTGATCAGGACCTAACAGCTGATCTGCTAGCTTGATCAGGACCTAACAGCTGATCTGCTAGCTTGATCAGGACCTAACAGCTGGTCTGCTAGCTTGATCAGGACCTAACAGCTGGTCTGCTAGCTTGATCAGGACCTAACAGCTGGTCTGCTAGCTAGTTCAGTTGTTTCTTCATTATTTGGGAAATAATAGCAATATTTTACTGAAATTGGGAAGATATCCCTAATTGTTTTGCATCATTTCGGAAAAAATAAGCACTTTTTTGCAAAGGGAAGCACCCTGAATCGAATTCGGTTGTAAAACTTGTCAAAATACATTGATGACTATTATTTCACTTTCATCCTTATTCCATAAAATTTCTGCAAGTAGGGTTAAATTCTTTTCAGGAATTCTGTATAAAAGCTATGGTATTGCCAGTAACAACCTTCCCTATTCATATTTACATTTTTTGGCAGTGGGATAGGGATCCTCAATGTTACGATCTGCAATAAGGCTTATACTCCAAAAATATCTTGACCAGTCAAATCAATTGTAATGATTTTAAGGAGTTCAGCTATAAAGCAAAACTAAGGTAAAATGAAGTTACCTTGATCTATTAATTTTTTTCTCCATTGCGGTTTTAAGAAGCTTGTTGATCTAGAGTGTAGCCTCTATGAAATCGAAATGAACTTGACCAGGAAAAACTCTCATCCAAAACAGTTGATAACGTTGTTCATGTTCACATGTATATATAAACAGTTTTGGCCTATAATAAACAGCTCACACACACAAAAAAAATGCCATTGCTTTCATTGATTATTCTCTTTAAATAGCTTGAACACACATGATCTGCTGTAGGAAGCGTTTTCCTCATTAGAAGCCTAAAAGTGTATTGATTAAGACAGTGTTAACGGTATGAGTCACGGCCAGGTACAGGTAGTAGTAGCTATAGGCTGCAGCTGAGCAGTGCAAGTGTTTCAACAAGTGTGTTTCAACAAGTGCAATGCTTTCACCAGCATTGAAAGCATTGCCCAATCCTGACTCCCAATTTTGGACCGTTAAATTTAGTATTTTCAACCAGTGAGTTTGCTAAACTGCTAAATGCTAAAAGATTTAATGATTTCACCTGAATGAACAACTCACAATATGTCATTTAAAAGGTTCTTTTGTCTCTAGGGGGTATATATATACACACATTTTATTTATGTTTTAATTTTAAGTATGCTGAATATCCCCCAAGGGAATTTCAAAAAGTTGGCAACCATGCTAATTACAGATGTATGTAGCCGGTGAGGATTGAATTGAGGTGACGTTGCTTTACTTACCTGGTAAAGCTTGATTATATTCGGATGACTTAAAAGCTTCATGATTTGAACTTCTCTGTAAATTTTCTTTAAATTATTTTCATCCAGTTGTGTCTTATCGATAATCTTGATGGCAACCTGAAATGAGAAAAAACAAACATTTTATAGATTTGATGGGGTAACAGATCATACTTCATATTCTCTGTTAAGTTCTTAAGATTTTCAATGAAATTAATATTCATTGTACACAACAAACAAATCCCATACACAGTAATGGTAGGTAGAACTTTTTGATTAATGTTTGCCATTACACATGGCCCTGTTTCGCAGTTTTTTTTTAATTTCAGCGAATATTGGGTTTGTTAGGGCTGCAACAATTCATTAGCATGATGTTACTATACATATCCGGATACTGTGGTCACAATACGATACGTATCACGATACTATATATATCCGGACACTGTGGTCACAATACGATACGTATCACGATACTATACATATCCGGATACTGTGGTCACAATACGATACGTATCACGATACAATACATATCCGGACACTGTGGTCACAATACGATACGTATAGTAACAGTAGCAGCAAAGAGAAAAGATAAGTTGCAAATTTACTATATTAATGGAAATATTACAACTTGAAATATAACTTGGTCCAAAATGGGCATGACTTAAAAAAAGTTTCATACAATTTTGTATCTTTTGACATGCATGCAGATCGAGCTAAAGCTGTCACTCGTCAAGTTGGAACGTTTATGAGTAGACTAAAGTCAGAAACAGTAAATCCGGAAAACATCCCAGGTGAATCGTGATGACCTCCCAAAAAATATTGTATATCCTACCAAATTAAAAATATCGAGATATATCATGCGACAGCCGTAGGTCATACGAATCTAACTACATGTATAAAGTGATTTTAACAGACTTTGCCTCCGTTATTATCACTATCTCGGGTTCACACAACCAAATATCCACCTCAACAAAAAAGGCCATAATTGATAAATACTACATACAGGTAGGTATCCTATATATATAGTTGTCACTTGTACAAAACACCTACACAAAGCAGTGAACACCTGGACAACAATGGAGCTCGGAGTCCACCATTATCTGTGGTATAGAAATGGGTCAGGGAAAATAGTCCATAAAAGATGACAAACTATATATATGGATCTTGCATACATACAATTGTATAACACATATAGATATCAATGATGTTTCCCCCCCAACTTGTTACTCTAACAAAAACTTAACATCATTGCTGCAGCTATATATATATATATATAAATAAACATCAATCCGCCTGAAGAAGCCCTAGAAGGCAGAAAGGCCTAGCGGACGATCTGAAAAATTTGTTTTTATTTTATTATATATATACATATATAGTCCTTCAAACTGCAGTAAGCTATAAGTTTACATTCCATCAAGCTAAACCCTTTCACCCCTAGGTAAATTTAGTATTCACCCCTAGGTAAATTTAGTAGACTCTACTAAACATTTATCTGGACTGGTTCATTGTGGTTCGAAGTGGTGAAAGTGTTTATTTTTGTAAGTTTTTTCAGTATTCTTACATGTTAAGGATCACTGTCCCAGGCCACTCGCTGTAGTTTTTTCCTATACACAGTAACCTCCCCTTACTTTTTGTTTGGATATAACTGGAGCACAGTTGGGCCTGGATCGCTCCGAGCAATGGTACCCCGTATTACAATCTCAAGTTCATGAAATCCCAGTCTAGACCAGACAGACATTAGCTTATAAAGTCATGCCGAAAAAAACAGTTTCCAATATTCATTTACGTTTTTTTGGCAGTGGTACGGGGATCTTTAAATTAAAATTTCAAAATATTAGTGTTTCGATTATTTCAATTTTTTTTTTTTCAATCACCAGAGGTTTATATCTTGAGATAAAACATTTGGTCAAACATGCTGTCTGCCAGCTCCAGAGCCTACAGAGGTTGTAAACTGTATATATATATATATATATAGTAGATAATAAATAAATAAGTCCTTGCGAAGGAAAATATAAAATAAAAACATGTTTTTCAGATCGTCCGCTAGGCCTTTCTGCCTTCTAGGGCTTCTTCAGGCGGATTGATGTTTATTTATCACCGTTGGTTACATGATGTCATCAATATTTGTATAGTCAACAATTTTAATGACGTCATAAATAAACAAGCATAGTGACGTCACAAACAATACCAAGACAAAGAAAACATCTACATACAATACATTGCAAAAATCATTGTGCATTCAAGCTGGGTTTGAGGACTTTGATAAACATATTTTCTTTAATTTCTCTTGCAACTATATCGTCGCTATTCAGTTTGTAAATAGATAACACATAAAAATCATCTTTAGAACATTGATGCATATGTTTGCTAACTTGTTAACATCTTAATTCATTGTCCTTCGTTAGTTGTCTATGTACATTCATTCGTATTCTCAATTCACATCCGGTCTGTCCGATATAAAATTCACCACATTGTTTACACATTAAAGAGTAAATAACATTCTTAGAATGAGTTATATATATATATATATAAAACATCCACCTACATGTACACATTCACAGAGGCTATGTGTATATGTAACACAAATGGGTCCGTCTGTACAACTATATGTACCATGCATTTTTATAATTCCTATTTTATTGCTGATGATTATGTACTGAAGAAACGTACCTCACAAGGTTGTTACAGGCATATATATATAAGTTAAAAAATGTACAGTCTGGTTGCATATTGCGTGACAGTATCCAAAATTTCTACAACATCCTCTAATGAAATTCTAACATTACCCATCTATGGTACATAATGAAAAGTGTCCATGGTGGTTTGGTAGCGCATTGGATAGCTCACTGGCCTTTCACCAAGATGGCCCGGGGTTCGATTTCCAGATTGGACGTGAAAAGGTATGGGGTTCCCTGCCTAACCACGTTGGTTTTCTCTTGGTACTCTGGTTTCCTCCCACATTAAGAATAAGACCCACCCGTGTACTAACATCCGGGCCAACAAGAGTGATTAATATAAGTTGAAATAATTTGTTTCATAATTGTTTTAAAATAAATAAAGTTTATATTACAAAGTGTCCATGCATGGTTGGTGTTTTAAGAGATTCAATCGAAGCAAATCAAAGTTACAAAGCAAGAAATTAACAACAGCTTTTCTAAACACAATACTTGGAGCCTTTTTGCGTCGTTTAAAGTTGCGAAAGTAGCAATCAGTCATAAGGCCCAGCTAATGGGATGTTGCATGGGAAAATAAATGTCTAAATAATTTTCAAATATGGTTCAACTGTAAATACTAATTAAGTCTTAGGGTGATGTACATAGTATATAAATCTATATGGTTACTCATTATAAACATTTCAAGTATTTCAGTTTTATCCATAGCAACTATAATTTCACGCAATAAAAAAATAATGTTATAGATATCACATGATTTGTTATAAACAGATCGAGTATAAATAGCCGCGGGAACAGATTGAGGACAAGAATCGTGCGGCACTGTTGACTTCTGCTAATGACTAGTTCATGATAACGCCAACATTATCAATAATGTTAAAAATAACTTGTGCATGATTTCATTGTTATCAGACCTATAGGCGAGATAGAAATAACGTGGATTATTTCATCAATTCTAACCTATATTGATTACCACAGTTTTACAACAAGGTGTAATAGTCCCATTGATAGACTAGCCAATGTGTAACACTTGGCAATACAAGGTTATGGAGTGTTTCTTACAATTTATAGATCTGTACACGTATGTACAGCATAATTAAAACTTATAAAATTACAATTGCAGTAAATTATAAACAAGTTGATACCATATCCATACATGTATATATATCAAATTGAAATAAGAAACCTGAAAAGAACACCAAATGACATTATATGCAATATCTAGTTTAATCAATATTATGACCTCTGTGCACTGGTTACTCAGCTTTCAAAAGGGTACCATTCACATGGATTTAGCAATAATATACTTTTCTTCAAAGGGAGATAATCAATGTATGCATTGGGATATATGATTAAGGAATTTATACTAATACTTATACTCTTGGATGTACAATTTCAATTTTAGAGTACCAGTTGGAAGGTAGTTTTAGAAGAAATTTTACTCCCCCAACCTGTAATTAGATAGTAAATACTAATACATTTTTACTTTCCCAGACAACATCTTTATTTATTTATTTATCCCAGGTCAACAGATATGACAAAAAACTATTTTCATCTTTATAGTTGCATAGATCTATATATATAAAAAAAAATAAAGGATAAAATTCTTCATGTCAATGAAATATTATTGACCAATTGACAAATAAAATTGAAACAGCTGATTTAACTCCTTCAACCCTGAAATTTCCTAATGAACTATTCTAACCTTTGTATTGGAAGAGTTCAAGTGTGGCTTCAGGGGTGAATGAGTTAATATTATCAATTAACATAAAAAAAAACTTGAACAGAGAATTTACCTGTTGAATAAATTCCCTGAAGCAAAATATAATTTATAACATGCATGCACACATAATTCTTAAAATCATGTAAACATGAAGAGCAAACAACCAAAGTATAAGGAAATGTAAAAGAGAACATGCTATGTTAACTAATTACCCGGATGGAGGAAGTCCTTGAGATGGAGGATCAAAATAACCACTAAAGACCGACATGTTTTAGAATAGATGTTTTAGAATAGTCGTCGTGTTGTATTACCACCATAAATATGATGGTTTTTTCCCGGCCATTTCCTGTTACATCACAGACAGGTGATGTTTACAAACAAACGGATCATTACCTTGCACCATCTCCGTTCGCATTTATAGATCATAAATATTATAATTTCTATATCACGATCATTTGAATCATCGTGCTGTTAGAAATATTTTGCCGTGCTTACTTTAACTGAAACATATACCCAGTCAGTGTAACTTGGAAAAGAGAGAAAAGATGTTTCCTTGATAATAATTTCTTATAAAGAGGTTAAAGGTACACATACAATTGCTTCTGGAAAGTTTTTGTGTTAAGTGACAGGAAATTATTTCTCCCCTAAAAAACACCCATAATTTCCAAAAAGTTAAGTACTTTATTATAATGATATGTTTTTTCAATACTGTTCATCGTTATAATAATTAACACAAGTAAGCGGCTTTCATCGACTGATTACTTGGATATTTTGGAAATTATTTCCCCTATAAAAAAAAATCTAGTTCAGATTTTCTAATTTTTGCCATCAAATTTGGCAAAATTTCAACTGAAAACTCTGGATACATTATGTAACCTCTCTTCCTTAACAACTTACTGCAATTTAAAGAAAAAAAAATGTTTTGTTGAAAATCTGAAGATTTCCATCTCGTTAAACCACACTATATCCTTTAGCTGGTAATTATGGAAACATGATCATGATTTTTGCAGGTATTTTTTTTGCAACTCATTCCCCCCTGAAGACATATTTGAACTCTTCCAATTCAAAAGTTGGAATAGTTCATTATGACATTTCAGGGGTGAATGAGTTACCATAATAGTTTCAAAATGTTTTGAAAACCATTATATTGATGTAATTGTAGTGTTTTATAGTGAAAAATCACTGTAAACATTTACCCAAATCAAAGAAACACAGATTTCTGTGGGGGAAAAATAAAGTACAAAACAATTCGCAGATACACATCAAAGAAATCATTAAGGATATATAGATCTATAGCTGCAATCACCAATTTTATAGTGTGGTGTACATCGTATAAAAATCAGGGAAAATTAACTGAACCAAATATTTCAATTAACACTTCTGAAAAGCCTGAATCAGAACCAGAAGCATGTAAACGTGACTAATGTACACGTTCCAAAACTAATACACAATGGCATAAACCAGCACTTATAATACGTAGATATAAAGTTATAGCCACACAATGCTTCCCTTACCAAGCATGTCTTTGATTGGACAGGTTTTATTGTTTTATTGGACAATAAAAACCCGAAGACAATCATACCTGCTTACCTCATTAACATACCATATTCGTTTAAACCACATAATTACCAAATCACGAGTTGACCTGAATTAGCACACTGTAACATGTCATACTACTACAATTCTACTGTTATCTAGTAATTCATGATCATGACAGATCAGTTATAAGCGTGTTCATGATGTTTATTTTTAATCCTAGAAGTTGTTGTAATAACATTGATTCATCATTCTTTATAGAGTGATTCCGACTTATTTCTATTTTGCTTATTTTTAGGCAGACCTGTTGAAAAATAAATATTTGAATAAAAAATTTCAGTAAAAAAATAATTTCTAAATTCGAAAATTTGTCTTCAGGTTTCATTGTGATAGCGATATTACTTTGCTTTAATCTATTTGAAACACCCTCAAAAAAAAGAAGACTAGAATTCTTGAAACAAATATTGCCACAATGATCATGAGATTATTTTTATTTGGAATGGCCATGCCCATGGGTTATCTTTATGCCAGCTGCCTGACAGTGCATTCTAACTAGGCACATATATATGTTTATAATAAATATATGTGTACAATTGTTAATGTAACAATACAAAAATAGATAGGAATGTTCAGCTCTGCAGGTGTTGATCTTGTTCTAAATCGGTGCAAGTTGGAAATAAATTATAATACTCAATAGCTTTGCATAGCACGACTGCAGCTGCCAATCACAAGATTTTTAAATATAATTTATGTTCGGAAAGTCGGAAATAAATTAAGATATTCAATAGCATTGTACGGTACGACTGCCGGAACTACCGAAATATACTCCACTCACACCTTACAATTTGATATTACGGAGTGACATTTCATTTACATCCTGCCAACAAACATTTCAGTATATATACATATCCTGCTCGCGAATATTTCCGAGTATCCAACACATTTTAAACACATAAAGGTCAGTAGCGATTTTTTTCGGAGTTCAAAACACTAAGTTGTTGTAAAAATACAATGAAAATTTGTTCAGTGCAAATGGTTCAGAGATCTCGAGTACATAACCCTAATCCCATGGTAACAATATTTCAAGGTGCGTGGGAGTGTTAATTATCTGAGCCGATCACCCCCCCCCCCTCGAGGCATTCAATCACAACATGCGAAGGAGCAAGTAGTTCTTTTAAGTTTATAAGAAGTGTGTTGACCGGTTTCGCCCCTACAGAGGACTTCTTAAGGACCCTGGTCGACACTTCCAATAAACTACAAGAACTTCTTGCTCCTACGCCTGTTGTGATTGAACCTATTTCCTATATATACAGTTTACATGATGCAGACAGATCTAGATCTAGCATTATATCATGGTCCAGATGGATGAAACATGCCTCGGGGGGGGGGGGGGGGGGGGGGGGGGGGGGGGGGGGGATTGGCTCAGATAAGTAACACTCCCACACACCTTGAAATATACCTGTACCCGTTTTACTCAATCCCCTGCATACTTTCGGGTAGTGTTGGGAATCGGTTGAAATTTTAGGATCGATCATCGGTTACCATTAACCAACCGATGATCGATTAATCATCGTTTTATAGAAATACATAGTGAAATCCTCCATGCTGTTGTTGCGAGTCACTCAGGCAAATAAAAAATGTGTGAAGATGCCAACAATTTTACGTAGTAGCTGGGAAAGATGTCTGCTGAAAACTCCATAATAACTACACATTAGAATTCCGACTAAAATCAATCATGGATTTTGTACTCGATTAATCAGTTTGTTAGTCTAACTGACCGATGCTCGACTTTGTCCATTAATCGGAACACCACTACTTTCAGGTATCCAGATGAGGAGCAAAGGACCAAATTATTCCACCATTGAAGAAAATCCATGTTGTTGGCTCTACCGGGTACCCTAGCTATGTAAACTATATGATAGATGGTGATGAAACATAGTTATATGTATATATATATATACTGTGCAATTCAACTTGTGTAGTGAGGACTGCATACTATTCACTAGGGCTGCAACGAAACATCAACGTACATGACAGTACGATACGTATTACAATAATATGATCACAATACAATATGTATCACAATACATATAAAGTTACAGTAGAAACAAAGCAAAAAGATATGTTGCAATATTTTAATGGCTTTATTCCAACTAAAAATAGACTAGTTCCAAACTTGGCATGACTTTAAAATTTCACACAATTCATGTCTTTCGACGTGAATGCTAAGCTGGAGCTGTCATGTGGGAACCGATATGAGTATACTATACAGACTTAAGAAATTAAAAAACAAATTTCGAAAAATATCGTAGGTGTTTCGAGTGTATTGTGACCTCCTAAAAGATATTGTATATCGTTCCATATTCAAAATATCATGCTATATATATCGTCGCCCGATTTATCGTTGCAGCCTTACTTTCTTCACATGTGGACAACTTTTAATTCTCACATGTGAACTGTGTATGTGGAATGACTAGACGCCTCAATTTGATGTCTTAAGAGAAAATGGGAAATCTCTGTATTTCACAAGTGGACACTCCACTTTTCATATATATGCATGTGAACTACAAATATAAAGAGGATAGTCTTTGTTCCTTGTAGATTCAAGCTGAGTTTCAACTTACAACATTGTATTATGTATGTACACACACCACAAGTGCGGTGAATAAAAAAAAATCTATTTTTTTTTGAAATTATGAAATATTCTATCAGAAATTAATATAATTTGTTGTTTTCTTTCAACCAAAGGCAAAACAAATGGGCTGTGGATTTATTTTTAATTTTACACTTTGTATAGTTTCCCTACTCAATTTCCAAATGAAAAAGCTCGTAGCTGCAGCAAAACTTCTGTACTATAAGTCAAAATGTATATCTAAAATTGGAAATAAAAAGAGATGATAGGAGAAAAATTTAAGTACATTAAACCTAACTTAGAAAACGAGTTGGTAATTTATAAACAAGCCTTTTTTTTAATCGTGACCCAAAAAATCAAAACATCAAAACAGGATGTTTAAAGTGTCCAAATTCCTAATAACAATTTTCTGTGTATGTTATACATATATATATATATCTGTATGCATGCACCTGTTAATCCTTGGCGCTATCTCTGACCAGTCAATCTTGGGCAGTTTTTGTATACAGGTATTGGAGCATAAACTACTCTGTTTACAGACTCAACATAAGTAAAAAAACACTTTCGCCACCACAGTCCATACTATAGCCATATAAACATGCCCAAAGGGTCCTACTCCTAGCTGATCTAAATGTACTTAGAAGTCTGACCTTGGAATGTAGTTTAGAATACACACATGTATAATCCAGTATACTCAGAGGGCAATACACTTTTAGTGTGCGTCATCAGAAAGTCAGATTATCTTAAGTCTCCAGGATGAACTGTTGAGGTGTAAACATTTTTTTAGGGTTATTTTACAGTAAAATTGTAAATATTAGTCAATGCATATTCTTTCTAAAACAATTGTAACTTTTTACAAAAGAAATGAAAAGAATACACTTCAAACTTGAACAAATTCACTGTTGATTTGTCATATTGGTACATATAGTATATAACTTAACCATGTGTAGGACATTCAGATCTCTCAAAATGTAGAAAATCAGCCAATAAGCCTTTCTGTGTAGGCTGAAAATGATGGTGAACGAATTTGAAATGAGACGTTTTAGTTAGACAAAACTAAAACTAAGATAGGTGTGGGGGGGGGGGGGGGGGGGGGGGATGATTGATATTGTCAACCTTGTGAAAGACATTAATTCAGTCACCTGTAGCTTACAAGTAGTGAATAATACCATTCGATAGAATCAGACATACCTCTCCCTGCTAAAATGTAACACAAGGTTGAATGGTCGGTCCATGCTATAATTTTGTCAGAATTAACATGTTTGTATATATATAAGATAACACTTCCATTTGACGAAAATTTGTCTAAAGTCAACAAATACAAGTGTAGGTACAGCACGTTGGATATGTATACTGTATATATAGGAGGGTGTGGGCCTCACTGATGTTTAGGAGTTTCGTCTGGACAGTGGCCAAATTACAACAAATCTATCTGTAGATTAAGAGTTGATTCTACCAAAGTACATGTATGTGGGTGGTGACGGTACATGTTTATAGGGTTTGTCATTCCGCATAAGAAGACTTAAAGATCTTGATAATAATAATAATCTGAGGTTCTTATATACCGCTTTATCACTACCTAGAACGGATGCGTAGGTCCTCTCAAAGTCATTCACAAGCTATATAGAATTCCTTATATACACATGTAAATACTATATACTTTTCAGCAGAGCCGTATAAGATCGTTTTTGATTTCCTCACGCCATTCGAATTTCGTATAATAATACATTGCAGACTAAATAGTGATACACAAATAGTACAATTTCATGTATGTTGCAGAGTTGAATTATTTTCAATTGATAGAATAATTTACAATTTTATGTTGCAAAGCTGAATTATTTTCAATTCATATCCTAATTTCCAATCTTCAAAATAAATATCAAAGCCAGACAGAAAATTGAAAAAGAGTTTTTTGATAAAACCAACCTTGTTATAAAGTTAGTCATATACATATACATGTATCGTTATGATGCAAGTCACTTCAGTCATCAAGTAAAAACTTGACTTGAAGAAACGTAAATCATTTCTTGTTTGTAACTGTGTAAAATCTCTGATGGGGCTAGCTACGGTCTGCATAATTTAAATTTCTGCTGAAAATTTGAAAGTGAAAATCTGAATCAAAAATGTTGATCTAAAGTTTTTATCAATAGTTACAATTTATACTATTCATTTCACTAAACTGTAATTGAGCCTATAAGCTATGCTAATATAATTCATATTGGACTACTGTCAGGGATGGTATATATCTATGATGGTCAGAAAAATGCAATCTGCTGAAAATTTGAAAGTGAAAAATTGCATCCAAAAAATGTTAACTCTATTCTAAGCTTTTATCAATAGCTGTAATTTATCTGTGGGGGGGGGGGGGGGTCCTGAAAAAAAAATACTTTTCATTTCAATAAACTGTAATTGAGCTAAAATATTTCTTATTCACAAGTAACTAGCAATATGCATTCGCCTACTGTCTGGGAATGGATTGTATCCATGATGGTCAAAAACTTTTTAGGTGAATTTGAAAAGTCTATTCTTATCAACTCAACATGTGCTTTGCTTCATTTTTATGCATAGAAAATGTCTAGCTCGTCAAAGATGTATTCTGTTAGGATCAGCATCAATTTTCTCTCCAAAACAGTGAAACTTTTCAGATTCCAATTACTGTTTTGCATGGGCATCAGGATCTACAAATCGATGGGAACAGATCTAGAGCATCAATTTTTTTTCTACGTGACAATTGCTTGTGAATGTCAATAACAAGAAACTGTTACAAAGCAGCCTTGCATTTAAACAAGGACATTTTCTGTGTAATGGAAAAGGCATCATCTTTCCTTGATCAATTTGGCGAGAGAGAAAAAATGCATCACAAAACAGCAGAAATTATAGAGTATAGAGGTTTTCAATTTTTGCGAGAAAAACTGCATTAAAAAACAATAGAAAGAGTATAGGTTTTAAACATTGGAGTTTATACCTCAACCCATTCACCCAGGGCTAAAGTCACATTTGAATCTTACCAAATCATAGACTGGCCGAGTCCAATTTAAATATGTAGGGGTGAATGAGGTAAAAAGGTCAATATCGGGAAGAAAATTCATTTTTCAGGCATGCGATTTCAGTAATCGGTATTTCAAGAGCTTATAATGTTGGCAAATGCAATACGTATGCAGGAGCATTTGGGAAAATACAGAACCAATATATCTTATCTACAATACTTCTTTTATTAGGCACATGTACAATTAAACCATTTATTACAAATTATTTCATAAAACTGTCAAAAACATCATTAACACTGATGATAATTGAGTCCATCGTAATAATATGCTTGACAAACAATTGCATTTCAAATTATGAAGAGATTTTTGTCAAATGTGACCCAGAAAGATACCACCCTGAATGTCCACAGGCAGACCAACTTCTGGTGTAAGTGCTTGATTAAACATCAATCATTTCCTGGTTACCTGTACAAATGGAACTCGAGGCTCTCTCAGGATCTAGTTGCTAATATTTCTTTTTACCTGTTTATCGGCTATAATAATTTGAGTTTCTTATATACCGCTTTATCACAACCTAGTAAGTTTGTAGGTCGTCTCAAAGCAGTTCACAAATTATTATCCGTGGCTATAGGGCCTTTGCAACTAGCCAATGCCTTTCTCTACTCCCTTGGGAGCATACAGCCGGTGCTGCCATTTCGGCGCTCACAGCTAGCATTCAACAATTCTAGCACTGTCTAACCACATACTCATTTACAGCTGAGTAGACTGGAACAAGCAGAGTAAAGTATTTTGTTCAAAGATACAACACAGTGCTGTTCCAGGACTCGTTCCTGTAACCCTTCAATCACGTGACTGGCGTCTTACCACTTGACTCCCGTGCCTCCTTAACACATTCACCCCGGAAACTTCATAATGAACTATTCCAACCATTGATTAGGAAGAGTTCAAATGTGTCTTCAGGGGTGAATGAGTTAAATGAGTTGAACAAGAACAAAAATTTTAATTATTTATCAATATTAGGAATGCTTACAGAAAACCTGAGTATGATGGGGCCAAAAAAGATGGCCATATACAGTAGGATGTCCTTTAACCCTTTCACCACTGTAGACCATAATGGACTCATCCATATCAATGCATGGTAGAGTCTACTAAGTTACATAGGGGTGAAAGGGTTAAGTGAAGTGTTGGTAAAGCCAGGTTTCACTGACATTTTTGTTATTGATAAATATATGTATACATATATACTGTCAGGGATGTTCAGTTTCTTATTTAAAAGTGCTAGCCCACAGGAAGATTTTTGAAATCTTCCCAAACCAACAATTTCATAACAAATATTGAATATTTTTGCTAGCCTTGATTAAAATCTTCAGTAACCAGAGTCGTGAATTGACTCGGGTGACTGGCCAAGTACACTTTAGATATGTTGGGGTGAATGAGTTTACCTTATAAAAGAAAATAATGCAACAATCATTTTGCATGGACAAAAAATTTATCCGTTTGGGGATTCTCTCAGCAAGTCAGAATTGCAGAAATGCAGCTTTTTAAAACTTAACAATGTTTGCATATTAATATTATTATTTTAAAAATATGCAATATTAAAAGATATGCCTATAATATGTATTTGCATGTATGCTCCTTGTAAAATGATGAGGCTCTATAGACCTTATAAGTGACCCAATAACCTGGTCAATCAGTATTATTTATGAAGTTATAAACACATGTGTATATAATATGACCTTCTTTTTCAATGCATGGACTGTGATATAAACAAAGTGGTTATCTGATCAACTTTTAAGATTTCTTAATCCCAAAATGTACAATTGTTATATATTTGAGTCCAGATCGACATATATATATATATATATTTATATACTGTCAAATAATTGCTTTCAGAAGCTCAAAAAATTGAAGAGGTTGTTTTTTTCTGTCTTTTTATCTCAATTTTCATAAAAGTCTGATATTAACAGAAGCAATGAAATCAAGTTTAACTGTTTCAAATGGGAAAAAAATATTTTTCAACATTTTACATGTGCAAAAGATATATATAGTCTGCTCATTGTTGCTAAAAATAGCTTTATACACACAAAAACACATGTGTTGGATTACATGCACATGCCACATTAATATGTACTTTGAACAGAAATATGACATTTAAGACAGCTAACCTGGAGTGACCACAAACGGACACTTGTCTTTATCGCCTCGGGCTAAACAGGTTAGATTGTAATAGGCCTACAATGTCATCATTTGTATCCTCAATACACAAAGGATTGAGAAGGCGGCTCAAAGGTTTACGTTTGGTGACAGGTCAGTACACAGACATAGCATCCCTAGTTGTGTACGTGTTATGCAGTTTACTTTAAATTGACGATGACTTTTAGGTCTAGAACGTAAATTCATAACGTTTTGGAAAACAAACAGGGAAATGTCAGTATCACAGATTGCACAATGGAGACGAACACATTCACAATACACACGGTCGCTTTGCAAGATACTGTGGGCACCAGACACGCAGTTTTGACGTTTACACGCCTAAGGAAGTTAGACATTTATTTTAAATATAAGCAGTGCCATGAGAGTGTTTTTATTTGAATGCATGCAGCTACTAACCTCGGTTTTCGTGATACGGTGTTTTCCCAGTTTGACCACCGCGAAGTTTCCTTTTCCAATGGTCCTCTCAATATCGTAAAATCCCACCCGAACGTGACCCTTCGATCTCTCAGCCATGACCATGGTCTATGTTTGGTTAGTAAAATCCGTTCTTTTTTGTCGTACATCCACACACAGAGTCTCTTTAGCCCCAAACTCACTCAGTGACTGCTTCATATTATTTTGCATGGCGCTGAGCCGTGTATACCGGATTGTGACGTCAGTGTGACGTCAGTACCGAGCTAGAAGTTGCCTACTAATTGCAGATGAAAGTTTCGTATTCTGCGTTGCTAAGGATGAGTCTAGGCTATGACGTAGGTTAGACAGAGCGACAGTCAATAAAATTATATTAGCGGTTTTAGTATTGAGTGAAACATGTGTGTTTATCACATTCATCGACAAACTTGCACCGTTCCTTGCGCCACTGGCATTATAAACCTCCAATGCATTTTAATCAAGAGCGGGCACCTTGCGGGGAACCAATGTTGTACATCTGTAAACATTTGTATATTTCTATACTGCAGAATTCCTGCTCAATAACATACGGACTATTAATTAAATTACAGTACCATTGATTTAACAAATCTTACCTAATGTAATCTATGTGTTATATCACGACGTTCCTAATAGTTAATCTCCGCTCTTCTATTTGTACCGCATATATACGTCAGAAAGATAAAGATATATATGTGAGTGACCTTTCTGAGTGGTAGATCGTAGCATTTTGTAAAAGCAAGACATGTCAGCTTAATATATCTCTTTCATAACTGATAGAGGATTTTATCATTTGCTTGCACATGAGATAGGAGTCTGCAAATACGAATGTTTCTTGGTTCACTTACAACGATTCATACAATATCATTTGTAATTCATTGAACACTTCGTGAATTATAAAACGAAATACGCAACAAGTAAACAATACTTTTAATATTTAGTTTAAAGAATTATCTCGGCAAAATATGTATTGTTCCAGGGTTGAAACTTACGGGGAAAATAATGGAACTGCGCCTAGTGGGATTATTTTCTGACGAATTGGTAAATGTTTGTTTATAATGCTGTGGAGTAATATCGGTGCGCGCGCGCGTATGGGTTAGTAACAAGGGTGAGTATACGCGTCACTGAACTACACTTTAAGAACACCTATCGGAATTGACGTATGTCCGGCTCAGACTTCGAATCAATATACAACACCGATCCATTATTCAAAACCAAGGAAACAAGAAAATTACTGATTGCTTCTGATATTTTGTAAGCCTTTTTTATTTTTTTTATTCATTTCATTTAATTATCTATTTATTCATTTATTCATTTATTTTTACTTCTACTTCTTTATATTTTTTACTTTTCATTATTATTTTTGATTAATTTATTCATTTTTAAGTTATTTATTCATTTTTTTTCAAATTATTTATCTTTTTATTTTTTACTCATCTGTTGTTATTTATAATGCCTTTTTAACATCAAAATTACTAAGGTTGTAATTGGTTTGTGATAATTGAGAAGGACAAGGAAACTGGCTCCTAATAGATGAGGGTAGTTCTCAATTCTACATTTTTCAATATTAAATGAGACGTTCATTTAACATAACCGAACAACTAACTTACAACGATCGAAATGAAGAAATCTGAAGCAATAACCTTTCAGATTTACTCTCGGCTGGTTCAACTGTAACAAGTAGTAAAATTAAAAGATATAAAAAAAAACATAGTCAACAGCAGTGTTCTGAACAGGGTTAGGCAGGGATTCGAACCCTAACCTCAGATTGGTATAATGTCACTCTGACCGATTGAATCACCTGGTGAACGGAAGAAGTGAATCTAAAACGTAAGTAAGGGGAGGTTACTGTAAACGAAAAACCACAGTGCAGTGGGACAGTGATCATTAAGGCTTTAGAAGCAAGATCTAACTTTTTTTTTAATTTTCCCATAACGGTATGATAATTATTTTTCTTTTTTCTTTTGTTTTTTTTGTTTTGTTTTATCTTTTTAATAAACGGATTGATTTTTTTAAATAAAGGAAATCAACTGATACAATTTAGCGTAACGTGAATTACATGCGGAAGTAAATACATGCTTGAGCATTAGAACGGTTTTATGAATATGGGCCCTGATATTGACTAAGTTCAATGGGTTTTTTATATTGTTTTGTACTGTAATAAATAAGATATTCGACTTTCTGAATCATACGACACGACCATTAAATTGAGGAGACCAATGTGGGCTTCGCGCAAAATCTTTTAAATGCTTTCTTCTTTAGTCCACTTCTCACTTCTCTACAATATTGATATCCCTTGTCGAAGGTAGCCACACACACATTTCTCCTCCTCTTCTACCTCCTCAATTTCTCTTTCTTTCCTCCTTCCGTTCCTTCCTTCTCCGTTTATCTTTTGATTACATATGCATGTTACCGTTGTCATTAGAGTTTATATAAAGGAACGTGTTGAAGAAAACGCTTCTAAGGTGAGACAACTTTTAAATTGATCTCTTTCGGTATATGATAAATAACGGATTTTCAACACATGAGTGAACGGTAGGATTCCAAATAGTATGACGTCATGATGTTGATTTGAGGAAAGCCTTTCATCTTTTCTGTCAGTGTCAACTCTTTGGCAATTTAAGACGTATTATTGTGACTGTGTTTGTTGTGAACAGAAACAGGAATTGAAAACTTACTTTGCGAACTTTGGAAAACGTCTGTTTCCTTTGACAAGCAACGAGTGCTGTTTCAAAATGTGAATACCTCCGCTGTAGAGTTTAAATCTAGAACTTCATTGGACCTTAACACCTACGTGTTTAGACATGCGCATCATTTCATCAAATCTAGCAATAGGTTTATGCTGGGATTTTTGTGTATGTCAATGTTTATTTATATATCTACTTCATGTTTATGCCTATTATCATTGTTGCCATGCAATTGTAAATGTATGACGGGAGAAGGCTATGATAAGTTGTAATAACTTGTGCAATATCCCGTGTTCAATATTTTTGGCAATAAAATAAAAGTTTAAACGATGATGTGATTGACTTCTTTCTTATACCTTGCACAAGAAAACTAAAAAAAAGACATTGCTTGATTTTTCTATTTCGTTATTTTTCTGCTGGTACCCATGATTCCACAAACATTCGCCAGCTATTGTGACGTCATGTAATATCATACAATGCGGTAAGGACGTCAAATTACCATTTGTGTAAAGTTTGTATTTTAGAGCAACCCAATACAATTAACGTGATCGGGTGGCGTAGTGGATAACGCACTCGCATTTCACCAAGGCGGCCGTGAACAGATATGTGGTCACCTGCCCGGCCACGTGGGTTTCCTCCCACATTAAGACCCGCTGCGTGTTAACATCCGGGACAACAACAGTGATTAATATAATGATAACTGACTTTATTTTTGCGATTTACGTTCGCTACAGATTGATTTCAGCATTTGGGTGATGATCTGCAACCAACTGGGAACCGTCGGCACTTTCCGTAAACGAGAAAATACTGTATTTTATCGTTTACGGAAAGTGTCGACGGTTCCCGATTGAATCTGCAACATCCCGATATCGGCCAACTCCCCGGATGGAATCAGTGTCGGCTAGCCAGCTATTTGTAATAGATATATTTATTTAACAAGGGTATATACATGTTCCCCCATTAAATGAATGTGGTTTATCATGTTTATCTTACTCGAGTGATTTACCGAGTGTCTTTTACAATTTGAAAATTAACTAAAATGTGTAAACCTGATAACTAACCATCACGACTTTGGGGACCTTATTCTCCCACAACGTTCTGAAAAGTGAAACTTGAAAACGATACATTTCTCTTGGGCATACATTTATTCATATTTACCATCACTCTATAATCCTACTAACTTCAGTTGGCATTCATATCGGCTATAAATGCCATGGACCGATTGTTGACGTCATAATTTTTACGTTGGATACCAATGACCCTTCTTGGTCGATGGCTGTTCTATTCATTGAGCAAGCATACACGATACATACATTATTTCAACTAAATGTTGAATTTTCTATGAGATGTACAGATTCCAAAAATGATAAATATAAAGTTTCCGATGTGAGGATACCATTGCCATGAACTATGACGTAACAATGAAAGATGACGTCGCAAAGCATTGTTACTTCACGTCATAATAAGAAGATTGGCATGTATGAAGGTACCCGCTAGAGGGTAACCATATAAGACGCTTTCATGCCCAGGGGTATTCCACTCGAGGAGCCGAGGGTCTTGCCAAATTTGAAACTCCTCGGGTGGAATTTCCCTATCCTACACCCCTGGGCATGAAGAAGTCTTATATTCTTGTAAAATGTTTTAATTTCATTACGTCGCCTTTTCCGCATTGCGGCATTGGAGTAAACTGTTCGACAACTCCTAGCAGGTTTAACTTATGAGTCGGGAGTGAAGAAAAAGTTTGTGATTGCTGGAGAAAAGCCATTTAACAACACATGGACAACATTTTGACAAATCCTTCGTAAAATGTTTACGAGGTAGCAAGTCAGTGCGACCAGTCCTGGTTGCGCGTGAAGGATTTCGCGTGCGGTACCTTTAAATTAAATTGGCTTCAGATGGCATAGTTGCCAATTGGCATGTCGTAGACGTTGGGCGTCCACTTCCTCGTGATGATTTTCGGTGATCTCCAGATGACACCTCTCGACTTTGTCTAGTAATGAGCGGATAAGCCACAGATGGTTGTGGCGCCGTAGAAATACTGTCTGTCTTTGGGGACATTTTTACAAAATGTCGAGACAAAGCCTTATGAAGAGGAGCTGAAAAAAGTGATTTTGCGGTATTTTCTCCTATATTTTAAACCAAATATCATATTCCTATGTTCAAGAAGTTTTGCGCTACGTATTATGAATTAGAAAAATACCTATGCGATAGTAAGCTTACACTTTCGTGACTTTGAGGGCAGCAGACTTAGTATTTTTTTAATCGTTGTTGTTGTTGTCGAATAAGTTTCAACAAAGTGGGGACCTTGGGGTACATCCATTTGAAATTCAAAAAAGATTTCTCCAGTAATTTCGGAGAAATAGCGATAACAACTATTTTAAGGACGGCCTGACGGACGGAGGGACGGGTTTTGTTGAGTAATTGTTAAAATGTGGCGGCCGACCTATCGAGCGAAATACCGGGTATCCAATTTAATTTTTTTTAACAATAATACGCAAAATTTCAAGTCGTGGATTTGCTGGCATAAGTAGACTCTCACGTTATTATGTAGCGTTAAACATTGTACAGATTAAACGTCACCAATTCAAGTTTATGACGTCAGGTTAATTATGACATAGAATTACATATAAACATTATCGGATTAAAGCGATTGTGTGCCATTAACTGTAATGCGTGATACAATTACGTAGAGTCGTATATAGAATTTTAACATGATATAATTTCATAATTTTACGTTGTTTCCAATTTCAGCCTATTTTATATGACCAATATTATATTATGAAGTGCAATCGGAAACATTATTTATCTATTTCCTGGAGAAACTTCTCCAGACATGATATTTATATTGTTGGAGAAAACGGACTCCAAAAACCGCGATGGTTGATTTTCATGTTTAGATAACCCTCAAATTACAAAAGACACTCGGAAAACAGCGCGTACTTATACAATTCGATAATTAATTAAACTATCATATTTTAGGGCAATCGGGAACCATCGGCGCTTTCCGCGAACGAGAAAAAATACTCGTTTACGGAAAGTGCCGACGGTTCCCGATTGTTGTTGGTGGAACCAAAGAGTCCTCCCACTGCCAAAATTGTAACAAAGTATTTGGAAATCGTTTTCCCGGCATGACTATAGCTCTGATAACTCATTACTAAAAAGAAAACCATATCTTGCGGTACTTTTATGAGAAGTCATAAAGATGAATTAACAAAATATAGTCAACAACAGTGCTCTGAGTGGTAAAATAATCAGCAGCGCTAGACCTGGATTCGAACTCTGGACTTAGGTTTGATTTGATGTACTATCGCTCTGACCGATTGAGCTACCTTGTTACCAGAAGTGACATGGCCCAACGGAAGATAAGGGGAGGTAACTGTACATAGGAAAAATAACAGTGCATCGGGACGGGAATCCCTAAGGGGTCCTGTCCCTCCTCACTGTGTCTTTTCAAATATACAATTACCTCCCAATATTTTCCTATAACTGTAGCACAGGTGGGCCAAAGCCACCCGTAAGTCAGGTAGCTCAATCGGTCTGAAGTCTGAATCTGAAGTCCAGGGTTCGAATCTCGGTCTAATCGTGGGACTTTAGTTACACACAACAAAAGTCCCGCAAGGTATATTTTGCTTTCAGAAATGATTTTACAAAGCTAAAGTCATGCCAGAAAAAAAAACAGTTCCAATGCGTAGGTACATTTTTTTGGCAGTGGTACGGGGATCCTTTAATAGACCCCGTCATCTGTGGACAAGGCCTGAATACGACGCAATCGAGAAACATCGGCACTTTCCGCAAATTTACGGAAAGTACCGACGTTTCCCGACTGAATATGACGTTGGCCGTTGCGAAGACCGAAATCCCTTAAAATTGGCAAATTTTCCAAAAAATCACAAAGCTGTGTCTTCACAAAGTTTTAATTCTGATTTCAAACAAATAAACAATAAGATGAGATCATCAATTTACGACCGACTGACGGAGTTTCAATTGACACCCCTGTAGGCCGGGGATCGAGGAAAGAAACACCTGCTGTTATCCAGTGCATGTATCGTAAGCGGAGGCTAATGTAGAACCCCCTTCAGAATTGGGGATTTGCTTTTGTGCCCTCTATTTATTGACACAAAAGCGACCAAAATGAATTGATAACACCCATCGAATATCTTGGATATTCTTAGTTTTCTCGACTTCTAACTACCTTTTATTTCCTAGCGCCTTGCTTAGCAGTACCTCACGTTTGGCCTTATTGTTGAGCGTTCGCCCAGGTGAGTAATGCAATGGGTTCTGTCCCCAGGCTGGGACAGACTAAAGTCCTTAAAAATGGTAGTTGTTATTCCCTGCTTAACGTTCAGCATTAAGGGGAATGGCAACAACTGGTTAACCCGTTGTCAGTATAATGTGACCGGACGGTATGGTGTAATGGGTTCCCTCCGGGACGGTATTTCATTGAGATAGTACTTTTAAGTCGGCATCAGATCCGCGCTATCACCAGGAGGCAATTATGCCAACATACCCTGTCTCCGACACACATGCACACATGCACGCATACACAACACACACGTTAATAGGACGTTAAAACAAAATTCAAACCAAACCAAAGTTTCATTTGAACAGCGGTATCCATGCTAAAAAAATCTTTCATTCCTACCAAAGATATCCAATATATCACCGCTACACCCGATTGTGATATTGTTGTCCGAAATGTATCCACGGTTCTTTGACATATGTATAATACTAGACTTTGATCACTTGGATGTCTGATTCTAAGTTCTAAACTAGGGGGAGATACGCTAATAGTAAAATGCAGCCGAGAAATTCTTCATAAAAAATTAGGGACTGGTAACCAGTCTAGTTTAATACCTATACTAAGACCTAAGGGAATCGGGCACGCGGGGACTCGTTCCCGCCTTAAAACAATAATTACTTACGTAAGAAAAAAGGACACCGAAACCCTTCCGATATAGATATTCCGTTGCTATTTAATTGGGATAATAATAAAAATCAATACCCGTATTTCAAAATAGATTATATGACGTCACAATGATGTATCGGTAACAGGCTGCGACAGTCACGTTGCCTAGTTACAGTAACACGATCAGTAAAGCTTATGATGCACGTTATAGTAGATCACTTGAAAAATAGACTTATGACGCTTTGTTTTAGCATGATCTACCTGGTTGATTATAATACCGTATCAAATTAGCAGGTATCAAATACTCTGTGTCTAACTGTATGACGTTATAACATGAGAACGGACTTAATTCTATATATGAATACAACATTGGGTTGAATGCGTTCCGACTTGACCTTTCGCAGTTTCTCTTAAAGAGAAGTGAACTTGTGGAATGGTATTATTTTCATGTTCACATATCATGTCTTGTCAAAATGGAACCACCAAATTTTCGATAAAACCACAGGTAAATGAATTTCTAATTTTGGGCTCAATAAAATCATAAGTCCACGCCAGACATTATCATGGTCAACGTTGCGAGTGTGTTCGAGTTATCTCCCCTTACAATTTCAGGATAGGCTTATATGTGCAATGTCGTGTTTTTTTAAAATGTGTGAAAAGAAATGTCTGATTACAATAAATTTTGAAATAAATTTCAAGAAAAAGGTAATAAGGATACGTGTTGCTTGCACCGTTTACAGTGATATTCAAAACAGTCGCCTCTTTTTGATATATTAATAGGCTCCTAAAGTAATAGATACAGGTCCCTGTGTTGTGGGCGCAGGAAGCAATGAAGTAAACATTTAGACCAGACATTTCGTGTTTTAAGAAAGCTTCCCACGAAACTCGCGACTGCAAATTGAATTAAAGTTTAAATAAAGGAATATTGCATTAACGTTTTAACCTGCGTCGCTGTAATTTGCTTTCAAAATGGGAGAAAATCCATCTCATAATTTTTTCTCTAACATATTTTAGTCAATAAATCTTTGCCCTCTGTTAAACAAAAGCAGTAAAATAGTAAATGAATTCGAATTGCAAGCATTGGAAAAAAAATCAACATAAGGAGGACGCAGTATATTCAAAATGAAAAAAAAACCTATTATAGTCTCTTTTGCTTTTATTTATTTATTTATTTATTTTAGGATTACCTAAAGTTATTTACTAAATTTATTCATTTATTTTGAGATTACCCGAATCTATCCATCTTCCAATTCTAAGGGTAGCGACTTGCAATTTTCGGTTATATCAGCTTTAATAAAAAGACATCTCCGCGTCCTCATATTTTTCATAAATTTCCGCATCCGTCCGAGTAATACGTTAAGATGCAAGCCTGTATAATGATGTTATGTGTGCTTAATTTGATAGGTACAGGTCCCTGTGATGTGCGAATAATGTTTAAGATGTTGTTCCGTGTTTTGTGATAGATTCAGATCCCTGTGAAGTGGGAATTATGTGATAGATTCGGTTCTCTTAGAGGTGGGAATCATGTGATAGATACAGTTTCCTGTGAAGTGGGAATAATGTGATAGATACAGTTCCTTGTAATATGGGAATAATGTGATAGATACAGTTTTTTGTAAAATCGGAATAATGTGATAGATTCAGATCCCTGTGATGTGGGATTTATGTAATAAATACAGTTCTCTTTGAGGTGGGAATTATGTGATAGATTCAGTTCTCTTTGACGTGGGAATTATGTGATAGATTCAGTTCTCTTTGATGTGGGAATTGTGTGATAGATACAGTTCCTCGTAATATGGGAATAATGTGATAGATTCGGTTCCCTGTGAAGTGGGAATTATGTGATAGATACAGTTCTCTTTGATGTGGGAATTATGTGATAGAATGTGATAGATTCGGTTCCCTGTGAAGTGGGAATTATGTGATAGATACAGTTCTCTTTGATGTGGGAATTATGTGATAGAATGTGATAGATTCGGTTCCCTGTGAAGTGGGAATTATGTGATAGATTCAGTTCTCTTTGATGTGGGAATCATGTGATAGATTCGGTTCCCTGTGATGTGGGAATTATGTTATAGATTCAGTTCCTTGTAATATGGGAATTATGTGATAGATTCAGATACCTGTGAAGTGGGAATTATGTGATAGATTCAGTTCTCTTTGATGTGGGAATCATGTGATAGGTACAGTTCCTTGTGATGTGGGAATCATGTGATAGATTCGGTTCCCTGTGAAGTGGGAATTATGGTATAGATTCAGTTCTCTTTGATGTGGGAATCATGTGATAGATTCGGTTCCCTGTGAAGTGGGAATCATGTGATAGATTCGGTTCCCTGTGAAGTGGGAATTATGTGATATATTCAGATCCCTTTGCTGTGGGAATTAAGTGATAGATTCAGTTCCCTGTGATGTGGGAATCATGTGATAGATTCGGTTCCCTGTGAAGTGGGAATTATGTGATAGATTCAGATCCTTTTGCTGTGCGAATTATGTGATAGATTCAGTTCCCTGTGATGTGGGAATCATGTGATAGATTCGGTTCCCTGTGAAGTGGGAATTATGTGATAGATTCAGATCCCTTTGCTGTGCGAATTATGTGATAGATTCAGTTCCTTGTGAAGTGGGAATTATGTGATAGATTCGGTTCCCTGTGATGTGGGAATCATGTGATAGATTCGGTTCCCTGTGAAGTGGGAATCATGTGATAGATTCAGATCCTTGTGAAGTGGGAACTATGTGATAGATTCAGTTCTCTTTGATGTGGGAATTATGTGATAGATTCAGTTCTCTTTGATGTGGGAATCATGTGATAGATTCGGTTCGCTGTGAAGTGGGAATCATGTGATAGATTCGGTTCGCTGTGAAGTGGGAATCATGTGATAGATTCGGTTCGCTGTGAAGTGGGAATCATGTGATAGATTCAGATCCTTGTGAAGTGGGAACTATGTGATAGATTCAGTTCTCTTTGATATGGGAATTATGTGATAGATTCAGTTCTCTTTGATATGGGAATTATGTGATAGATTCAGTTCTCTTTGATATGGGAATTATGTGATAAATTCAGTTCTCTTTGATGTGGGAATCATGTGATAGATTCGGTTCGCTGTGAAGTGGGAATCATGTGATAGATTCAGATCCTTGTGAAGTGGGAACTATGTGATAGATTCAGTTCTCTTTGATATGGGAATTATGTGATAGATTCAGTTCTCTTTGATATGGGAATTATGTGATAGATTCAGTTCTCTTTGATATGGGAATTATGTGATAGATTCAGTTCCCTGTGATGTGGGAACTATGTTATAGATTCAGTTCCCTGTGATGTGGGAAATATGTGATAGATACAGTTCCCTGTGATGTGGGAACGATGTTATAGATTCAGTTCCCTGTGATGTGGGTATTATGTTATAGATTCAGTTCCCTGCGATGTGGGAATTATGTGATAGATTCAGTTCCCTGTGATGTGGGAACTATGTTATAGATTCAGTTCCCTGTGATGTGGGAATTATGTGATAGATTCAGGTCCCTGTGATGTGGGAACTATGTGATAGATACAGTTTCCTGTAAAGTGGGAATTTTGTGATAGATAGTTTCCTGTGATGTGGGAATTACGTGATAGATTCAGTTCCCTGTGATGTTGGAACTATGTGATAGATTTAGTTCCTTATTTTGTGAACCGCTTTGAGACGACCCACGAACTAGGTTGTGATAAAGCAGTATATAAGAACCTCCAATTACTTTTATTATTAATTATATTCAGTAGTAAGTCCCTGTGATGGTAACAAGTATTCGTTGCACTCACAAAGACGCTGGTGCTGGAATTAATTATTGATGCTATTATGCAGGTCCCTGTGATCACGCATCATCCCCATCACCGATACTCTTTAATTTGTGGCTATGACGTAAACGGGACCCAATCCATTTCAGCATAAGACATCTCCCATCGTATATTCTCTGTTCACAGACAGCAAAATGGATTGTTTTTCTACTTTCGCAAATCTTTTATCATTTTTGAATCGATTTCGGCGTTGATTGTAATGGTGAAAGACTCTGATGACGTCAGCAATCAGATTGGTGAATACGATCCGTCTTTCTATAGCAGTAACGAGTTTTGTGGCACGGTAATGCGTACAGATTTGAACAAAGCGAAAGAGGAGAACTATTATTTCATTGATGATAGCTATCCAGGAGTAAAATAAACCAATATTTTGTCAATTAGATTTATCAGATTGGATGAATATTGTTGATTTTTACAGAGAAAACGACCAAATCTTATACCAATGTTTCGAAAAGCACCAATAACGCATTCAAGTAATGCAGTTGATTTTCTCCACTGCAGTGGACTGTGTAAGCAGGTCTCTGTGTAAACCGGACTGTCTAGTCCGGATCTTTGTCTAAACTGGTATTTTTTCCCTGACAAATCGTTTCAACTATAGCAAATAAACCCTTGGAAGTCCGGTCTTTGTCAAATGTGTAAACCAGACTCTGCCCCACCCGGATCTTTTTCTTAACCGGCTTTTCCTTTGGTCCCGACACAATCATGTTTTCACTATCAGCAAATAAACCCTCGGCTGTCCGGACTCTGTCTATCGTGTAACCCGACCTGTCAAATAGTGTGTTCTCACGTTAGAAGCTACAAAATGGTTTACATTATTATTATCTTACTTTTTGGTCCATGAAGGCCGCAGGTTAGACACATATACGAATTGAGAGAAATCGTTTCTTGCGTAATTTGGAGTGTCTTGTGTCAACTGTTGTGGGTCATGCTACAGGAAAGTGTTTTTTCTTAATTTTTTAAAGTCTGTTTTATTTTTTTTAAGATGGTGGTTTAACGTTCTTTGAACAGCAGAACTCGATCTATCAGGACGATCGTTGCCTTCCATCAATTTGTCTAAATGTACAACCATCCCCTCCAATCTACTTCAGTTTTGGAGAACGGAAGTTGAATAGCATACATACTAAACTGGGGCACAAATGTAGTTCCCTTAAATATGATATTTATAACGTGAATCTTTTCGGCAATGAAAGGCGTGTTATGTTTCAAAATTTGAATCCCTAGCTATATAGTAAAATTTAGAGCTTCTTTTATTTGGCAGTTCAGATCTTTCGGTGGACCTTAACCTTAAAAATGTTTTAGACATGTGCACCATTTCATCAAATCCAGCAATATATTTTGAACGGTGTCTTTTTATGTTGTGCATTTGAGTGTATGTGAATATTATATCTTTTACTTCATGCTCATGCACATTATCATTTTTTGTCATTTATAATTGTAACTGGATGACGGGAGAGGGCAAGCTAAGTTGTAACATATCCTGTCCAATCCCTCGTTCAAATTACATTGGCAATTAAATGTGTTTAAAGTAAATAAAAGTAAATAAAAGACTGAGATCCCATGTGTTCTTCAAACTGCCCCAATCTCTACCCAGAGTTGTCGTCCCTTACAACCGCCCCAATCTCTACCCAGAGGTGTCGTCCCTTTCAACCGCCCCAATCTCTACCGAGAGTTATCGTTCCTTACAACCGCCCGAATCTCTTCCAAGAGATGTCGTCCCTTACAACCGCCCCTTTAGTACGTGTCTCTACAGAGTTGTCGTCCCTTACAACCGCACCACTCTCTTCCCAGAGTTGTCGTCCCTTCCAACCGCCCCAATCTCTCCCCAGAGTTATCGTTCCTTACACCCGCCCGAATCTCTTCCCAGAGTTGTCGTCCCTTTCAACCGCCCCAATCTCTACCCAGAGTTATCGTTCCTTACAACCGCCCCAATCTCTTCCCAGAGTTGTCGTCCCTTACAACCGCCCCAATCTCTACCCAGAGTTGTCAGCCCTTACAACCGCCCCAATCTCTACCCACAGTTGTCGTCCCTTACAACCGCCCCTTTTGTACGTGTCTACACAGAGTTGTCGTCCCTTACAACCGCACCACTCTCTTCCCAGAGTTGTCGTCCCTTACAACCGCCCATATATCTACCCAGAGTTGTCGTCCCTTACAAACGCCCCTTTAGTACGTGTCTATCCATAGTTGTCGTCCCTTACAACCGCCCCTTTTGCACGTGTCTACCCAGAGTTGTCGTCCCTTACAACCGCCCCTTTTGTACGTGTCTACCCAGAGTTGTCGTCCCTTACAACCGCCTCTTTAGTACGTGTCTATCCAGAGTTGTCATCCCTTACAACCGCCCCAATCTCTACCCAGAGTTGTCGTCCCTTACAACCGCCCATATATCTACCCAGAGTTGCGTCCCTTACAACCGCCCCTTTTGCACGTGTCTAACCCAGAGTTGTCGTCCCTTACAACCGCCCATATATCTACCCAGAGTTGTCGTCCCTCACAACCGCCCCTTTTGTACGTGTCTACCCAGAGTTGTCGTCCCTTACAACCGCCCATATGTCTACCCAGAGTTGTCGTCCCTTACAACCGCCCCTTTAGTACGTGTCTATCCAGAGTCGTCGTCCCTTACAACCGCCCCCTTAGTACGTGTCTATCCAGAGCTGTCGGCCCTTACAACCGCCCCTTTAGCACGTGTCTATCCAGAGTTGTCGACCCTTACAACCGCCCCTTTAGCACGTGTCTATCCAGAGTTGTCGTCCCTTACACCCGCCCTTTTAGTACGTGTCTATCCAGGGTTGTCGTCCCTTACAACCGCCCTTGTAGTACGTGTCTATCCAGAGTTGTCGTCCCTTACAACCGCCCCTTTAGTACGTGTCTATCCAGAGTTGTCGTTCCTTCTCTAACTTACGGTAGCAGTGTACAGTAGCGTACGATGGCCATGGTGATATTTTTATACAATGAATAACCCCTGTAATATAACATGTATCAAAATTTATAAAAAAAAACAACAGCACTAAAATTGACATATACATGATGAAGTGGACTATGTGGGCTTCATAATTTTTCAAAAAAAAATCGAATAAGGTTTGAGACTACAGTTTTGGGCATTTACAAATCTGTGTCTACACAGCAAAAGCTAGCTTTTCATGTAGTCTATTTTTGTACTCAGCACATGTGTAAATATTGTGAAAAATCCACCGGGATGACCTATGCTAAAACGTGAGTATTTCTGTTACCGAGGAGGCGGTATTTAATTTCAGATGGGTTTAAAAAAAAAAAAACTACTTGCGGGGGTCATTTTTTTTGTTTTTTTATGTGATAACCATGGTTTTCACAAGTCCCAAATCTGGGGAAAACAGTTTTTGAAAAAAAATCAATCTCCTAAACAAAATGAAATCATAATGAAGTTTATAAATATGTATATATATATAGGTGTGTTGTGCAGATTGAATTCCCTATCCATGTTTATCTGAGACATGCCCTTAATTTTTAGGGTCAAGCCATTTCTACTGTACACTGCTACCTATGGATTCATATACCACTCCCGAAAACTATAACAAAGTGTTGAAAACTGTTTTCCGGCATAACTATATTTTTAATAAAATCATTGCTAAAAAGGAAACCATACATTACGGGACTTTTATGAGAGATAATAAAGATGAAAGAAACAACATATATAATCAACAACAGTGTTTTGAGTGTAAAAATTCAGTGGGGCTAGACTGGGATTTGAACCCTGGACTACAGATTGTTATACCGTCGTTCTAACCGCTTAAGCTACAATGTATGGATACATCTTGACCAAACTGTTCTTCAGTAATATACAAACGGTTTCCCTGCAGGAAGGGCGTAAGAATTGTTCCTGCTGCCCCGATTGCATGATCGTTAGAGGCGACTAAATTTGGGATCTTATCTTTTCTCTTCTTTCTAAACAACTTACTAATGTCTATCTTCACAATACCTCACTTTTGGCCTTTAGTTGCGCGTTCGCCCCTGTGAGGAAGGCTTTGGGTTCTGTCCCCTGGCCAGTCTGTAAAAATGGTAGTTTCTACTCCTGCTTAACGCTCAGCAATTTAGAAGTGGGACGACTGGTTCGCCCGTTGTCAGTATAATGTGACGGGGTTGGGTGTTCTGCTGGGTTTCTTCGGCAGTATGTTTCAGTGAGGAAGCACTATAAAGTCGGCATCAGTTCCGCACTATCACAAGGAGACAAACATGAACATATCGCAGCCTCCCAAAACACACACGCATACACTACACGCATGCGTCTTGCACACAGGGGAGGCCGTCCTTAAAAGACCATAGATGTTGATAGGACGTTAAACAATACTAAACCAAACCAAACTTAACCAAATATCCAAACGGAAGTTAAGGGGAGGTAACTGTAAAAAGAAAAAACACAAAGCTTACGGATCCCTGTCCCTATAAACTGTGGTTTTACATGCATACAGTACATTGCGTAGTTATTTTTTTTGGCTGTGGTACACAAATCGATCGTAAATAAATATAATGAACTCTGGGTAAAGATTGACACGGAAAAAAATCACTAATTTTGCAAGGATACCGACATAAGTCAGCTCACATGCACACTGTGAAGCATGGAAAGCTAAACGCAGATATTTATATTCATATATTTCAAAAAAAAAATAAAAAAAATCAGAATTTCAGCTGTATTTTAACAGATTTAAAACGATCATCTTATGCATAACAAAAATAAACTAAGAAAAAAATGTATATTTCACACAGTTCTCAGAAAAAAAATGAAAATTTGGATAAACGACACGTCAGGCTGATAAGGATTTGAACAATTGGCCCGAGCCTTTTTATAATGTAGCTGACTTGTCAGGTGTTGATTTCATGTGTAACTGACGAACGATGCCGATAGATTCACGGTTTTTATTGATTGAAATAAACATCTTGTTGAAAGCATGACGTCAGCGTTCATAGCTTTTCTCCTGTCGATCTGAGAAAAACAAAACAGCAATTTTATATGACGCTTGTTAGATTTTCTTACCTAACTATGGAGAAAGGGTTTTCATCTAAGCGAGTTATAGCAAGTTGTGGACTTTCACCAGCCATTAAGAAACTTTTCTCAACAATTAAACGACTTATCAAAGATACTTCCGCGTCGGTACAATTGTTTCCGATTAATTGTTGAAGTGTTAAGCGGTGGTACCGAGGATCCTTGACGAATATTTCCTATGCATCTTTTCGACTAGTCTAGTTCATCAAGACTCTTGTTGTTAAGGAAAATAAAATAAAAGGTAGCATTGTTAGATCTCAAGCTTAATGGATTGAAGAGGGGGCAAAGCCTATAAATTATTTTTCCAATTTAGAAAACAGGAATTTTACTTCAAAAATAATACCAAAATTATAATTAGATGATGGGAAAATGATTACAAACCAGGATGATATATTGCAAGAAGTTCACAATTTTTATGAAAAACTGTATGAATCTGATAGTAACTTAGAAAATGTTAATTTAAATGAACTTTTAGAACCTTATAGTGTCAATAAAATTAATAAGCATGATTCACAGAAGATTGAGGGTTTAATCCTTTTAAAAGAAGCTGAGAAAACAACATATATTTTTTTACAAAAGTCCTTGAATAGATGTTTTTACAGCGGAGTTTTATTGTTGTTCGTTCTATAAGTTTGGGTTAAAATACTGGTGTTTTATCTATTTCGCAACGACAAAGCATTATTACATGTATTCCAAAGGGAGATAAACCTAGACACTTCATCAAAAATTGGAGGCCAATATCACTGTTAAATATTGTTTACAAAATAGCTTCTGGCACTAAAGCACATCGACTTAAAATAGTTTTGGATAAAATAATTGACAACGATCAGACCGGGTGTCTAGAGGGTCGTTATATAGGGGAAAATACTAGACTTGTTTACGATGTTATGCAATATACAGAAGAAAATGATATCCCAGGTATGTTTTTAATGATTGTCTTTGAAAAGGCTTTTGATTCGGTCTCCTGGATATTTATTGAAAAAGTCTTACAATTTTTTGGTTTTGGAAGTAGTTTAATCACTTGGGTAAAACTATTACATAATAATGCTAGTGCTACTATTAATCAAGGTGGGAACTTATCTTCATTTTTTCCAATAAAAAGAGAATGCCGTCAAGGTGATCCTATCGCACCATATATCTTTATTCTATGTGCAGAAATTTTGGCTGTTAAATTAAGAGTATTGATGTTGATAACTGTCCGATACTTTTGTCTCAATATGCTGATGATACATCACTTTCACTAGATGGCACAGAAAGGTCACTCAGCGAATCTATTTAAGAACTTAACACTTATGCTAATATATCAGGATTAAAAATGAATATTTCAAAAACTCAAGTGGTATGGATTGGTAGCAAGAAGTATGGCTCAGAGAAATTTCTTCCAGAACTAAATTTACAGTGGGGTAGAGAAAATTTCACACTTCTTGGGATTGAATTTCATGTAAACTTGCATAAGATACCCAAGTTGAACTCTGAAAAAAACACCTAACAAAACTTAAATCACTCATCAGATCATGGAATAGAAGAATATTAACTCCAATTGGTAAAATCCACATAATTAAGTCATTACTTATTTCACAGTTTAATCATTTGTTTATCTCACTGCCAAATCCAGATAAAAAATTCTTTCTAAACTTAAATGTTTACTATTCCGTCTTTGCGTATTGCAGAGTTATCTTCTCTTATGAGCAGGTATTGATTGTTACGTCATTTATTTGTGAGAGTAACGTCATCAATTTTTGAGAAAGCGACGTAATTTTCTCATACAAACCTATGACGTAACAATCAATACCTGCTCACAAGAGAAGATAACTCTGCATGCGCAAAGACGGAATATGAGTTTTTATGGAATAGTAAAATAGATAAAGTTAAAAGGGGTATCTAAACTCAGGACTGCATTGATGGTGGACTTAAAATGGTAAATATTAAGGTCTTTATAGATTCACTCAAAGTAGGTTGGATCAGAAGAGTTTTTCAAAGTACATCAAAGTGGCAAGCAATTCTAAAAGCATATGTAGATATAGATTTGTTGGCTAACTGTGGAACTGATTATATAGAGTTATGTCAAAGTAAATGTTAAAACAGTTTCTGGGTTGATGTTTTCTAAGCTTGTAAAAATTTGCATTCTGCAAATGAAATAAATAAACCCCTATATGGTACAATAGTGAAATTACTATTGATAGAAAATCAATTTTCTTGAAAGACTGGTATAAAAGACGAGTTATGATTATAAATGACCTAGTTAAGGATTACCATTCTGGTACATTTTATACTTTCCATGAATTCTCCCAAAAAGATCATATACAGACTAATTTTCTCCATTATCGTAGTGTTCTCTCTGCAGTAAAGAAATCAAATTCTAATCCAATCTTTCCTGATGTAAAAGTTACATACCCTATTATTCCTATAAACTTGAAATTACTCATTAGAAAGCCTAGAGGTTCCAAACACTTCTATAATATTCTTATAAAAAACAAGATAGTACCAACAGGACAGAAAAAAAATGGAATGATATCTTTGATTTAAATAGTTCCACTTGGCATAAGCTATTCAAACTTCCCTTTGCTATAACTAAAAACACAAAACTTCAATGCTTTCAGGATTGAGTGAATCATCATATTCTGACAACAAACTCGTTCTTATTTAAAACTCGTTTAGCTATATCTCCACTCTGTATACTTTGTAATTCTGAGACTGAAACTATTATACATATCATGTGGGAATGCCAAGAGGTTCAAAATCTGCTTCTTAGTTTTGAAATTCTCTTAGATGCACTTACTATTCCTTTTAATTTCAATAAAGAAAGTGTGTGACATTGTGTTTTGTTGAATGTATCAATTATACATGTATATTTCAGATGATGATGATGATGATGATGAAGAGAGACAGAGAGAGGGGAGAGAGAGAGAGAGCGAGAGAGAGCTAGATTCGGATTAGTTTGTAAACATGAAGGAGTGCAGGAAAATATACTCAAAATCTGTTAGTATCTAGAATAAATTGGTGCGTCTGTTTGGCTATTAGGATGTTTTCTTGATATGACAATTCACTATTACCGTATAGTAGTAGCTGCAAGTTAAGTGGAATGAAATCATTTAATTCGCGGTAGAGTTTAATTCGCTGCTCCGCATAATTATTGCAAGCAAAAAAGAAGTGAGATGTATCTTCGATAGGATGTCCACATTGACAGTGCTAAAAATCTATGAAATTAGCATGAAATAAGTGATTGTTTAAGGTACTAGAGTTATTTCTCAATCTGGTGTGTAAAATATTACTTTTTCGATCACCAAGGAGATAATATATAGGGACTTCTGATGGATTAAGCCTGCGATGAGTATCTTTAAAAGCTGTATACGAAACGCTGTGTCTTATATTAAGGTCTAACTGGTTCCAGAGTCGGATTGTGGAGGGGGAAAAGACAAATCTGTTAATTGGGTGTTTTCTTTCCGTGTCTGCTACGACAGGAACACGGAAGGCACCAACATTGACCCGCCGACCCCTTTGCATTTGCGTTTCCTATCTTTCTTGTCCACTTTCTTAGCTTCCTTTCTACTGTCTCTATTTCCGGCAGTACCTCCCTAGGGACCCGTGCCTCATATGACCCTGTCTGTTGTGAGGATCGACTAAACAAAAAAAACAAAAAAAATCTTTCACCAATTGGTTTTTTTCGCGTACATTTGATATATCAAAATTAGGTATTTTTTTGTTAAAAACATAATAATACATAACTTAAATAGACGTTTAAATACAGCACTTAATATTGCAATATACTATAACACCAAGTTAAATTTAGCAATGTCTGTATATCATAACATTAACAATTGCATTACACTCAATAAAAATATAAAATCATCAATTCATGATAAGAGATTTAATTCAAATCTACATACTCCATTGTACGGTTAATGGCGAACGTGAGACGTTATGTCGATTTTGTACATAGTTTTTTCTTTTATTCATTTATTTTTTTCGTTCGGGATTAGAGATCCTCGTAACAGCTTTCAGAACAAGATGGCTGCAAATGGGGTCTTCCAAGTTGGGAGGGGTAATGGGCAGCAGGTCAGTTTGATTTCTTCATTACCTCCTAAGCAACTTTTTACGCACCTACAATGGCATACAACAGGTCAAGTATTTCTCAGAACCTGCAGATGTAATTTGAATGTAAAACAATGTTAATTGGGTGAGTGTCGTGTTTCTGATCTTCCCCGATACAAACGGCACTAGTGAAACGAAAATACCAGAAGGAATTGAACGTAGAAGGAAAAGGCAACAGTGCCACGGGACNTCTCTCTCTCTCTCTCTCTCTCTCTCTCTCTCTCTCTCTCTCTGTAGCACTAAACTTGATTGAAAATATTGATTAATTAAAAATTTGCCATCTTGTTTATATATATTTCATTATGTTATTGGGAAAGAGCTTTACATGAGTTGGATAACTTGTGCCCAATCCCTTTTGTATATTAGAGGCAAATAAAAATACGTTTAAATCAAAAATATAAAACAATATTGATAATTTATTAATGAAAAATATGTACGCATGTAAAAGAAATAAAAGTGATATATGTAGACACCTGGTAATTGCATTTTGCTAGCAGGTCTGTCATTCAACGTAACTGCGCCTGAATCCCCATCGGGTCTACTTTCAAAACAACACCTCATATCGATTATCCGGCAATTTGGATGACGTCAATCGCGCACCGGTTGACGCACGCGCATGGTCTTAAAAGCTTCAAGCAAGCGAACGTGTTTAAGCGTAGCTATAATATTTATCTTTGAAGTCGAGAATATGTTAAATATCCTCACCTTGAAAGCAATGCTTGTATAGGGCTAGGACCACAGTGAATAATTTTGATAAACTCTGGGTTATGGAAAAGCTTGCTGTTTACCGCTAACACACACAGGGCCTTGGGAATTTTTTTACAGCTATATTTGGATCTAAACTAAGGTGTTCCGAGTTATTTTAAATGTTTTAGGGGTTTTGATCCAATTTCGATAAACATGATATATATGAGCCCATTTTTATCGAAAGTTGATTTAAACCCCTAAAACATGTAATATAACTCTGAACACCTTAGTTTAGGTATAGCTGTAACAAATTACCAGGTCCCTGTGCTCAACATTTCTAGTTGATGTACAGAAAAAATGTTTAGTACCGTTGAAAGGGTGGATAATTTTCTTTTAAAATCCTGCTTTATGCACGTAAAATGTATACACCTTCCGCGGAGACGATCTCCGTCTCCTCCGAAACCACACGCCATTTCAGAGTTTCGAAGTTTTGCGCAGTCATCGAGCTATTTTTGCTACATTAATAGGTATCATAAACATGAAAACCCCAAAACGAGTATCATTAATATGATATGAAGGGAAACGAATTACAGATTCTTTTTTATCATATAATACAATGTTAACCGTATTCCGTCTTTGCGTATTGCAGAGTTATCTTCTCTTGGGATCAGGTATTGATTGTTACGTCACTTGTTTGTGAGAGTAACGTCATCAATTTTTGAGAAAACGACGTAATTTTCTCACACAAACCAATGCCGTAACAATCAATACCTGTTCCCAAGAGAAGATACCTCTGCAATACGCAAAGACGGAATAATTGTGATTTGAAACGAATATTTTGCACTTGGCCGCCTCTGTAACGATAAAAATTGCGTCCGCTTCACAATGACGTAACGTCACATTGATTGTTTCTATTCGAGTGTGACGTCATTTCCGGAGTGATATTACACACGTTACATAAACATAATTTGTTAGATGGATTTATGACACAGCATAATACAGTATTCATATGATAAATCTGAATATCATTCAGTGTAGAATGCATGAACACAGGAGTGTTTATATTTGATTAATTGATTTGCTAAGTGGTCTATCCATAGATTTATCCGTGGCAATTTTTTTGCCTTTAACAGTATTTAATTGAACCGATTGGAGTACAAAATAAAAACAAATTGCTAAAATTCGGTTGTCATCGCATTTGTTGAATATTGAAACCTGAAGATGATATAGAAAGAAAAAATAGAATTTGTATATATATATATATATGTACATGTATACGTAGATCACTTGTCAATTAACGAAAGAACTCGTTGTACCGCCGAAATGTCAATTGACGGAAGGTGGCGGTGTGACGGGGTTATACTGTATACTGTAGTAGTGGCGATATCTAAGACGGATATCATTTTATTGTTAAATCTACTGATTATACTGATATACGAAACCGCTTATTAAATAAATGTTATTATAAAACCTGGTATGGCCTTATTTCTTTAGATTTGATGACAACAGAATGATAAAGAACTGTCAAATTTAGCAAAATGTTTGAGCCATAGTCAGAAAAAGGAGACTAAATACTGTTTAAGCTGAAAGGAATGATCGTGTATGCTTGGTCTGTTTGTTTTAGTATTGGTTGTATATATTTATAAACCGCCATGTAATGTAATGAGTGGATGCATGGTCCCCGTTTTGGTCCCCGGATCCGATATCTATCTATGGACCTCACGATACTCCTTACACATTCGTCAACCCTTACTATATGTATCTGTGGTATTCGGTATACTGGTTGCGACACGCGCCGAAACAAAACAAATGTCCGAATTTTATTCCAAAACCACACATCTATTATCTTTTAATATCCTCGCTTTGATAAAAATGTATTGTTGTACCGTGATCCTAAAAAACACATTTCTTGTAAATGCCAGGCGCTTAGCACGCTGCAATTGAACTATAAATTGTATCGTTGTTAACGGAGAAAAATGCCACTCTATTGGAACAATGTATTTCAGTAATGACGTCATTGGACCCATTATTAAATCAGCACCGATCACACCGAGGCGGCACAACAGGCATACAAGTGACGTCACACGTAACATTTCGATCTGAATGCGGGACAGGAGCCAGCCAAAGTTCACCGCTCGGAGTATCTATCAACCAACCGAATTCCACTGTATGGGATATTTTACAAAAACAGAAATCACTGAATGGGATATCTACCAATTCAGTAGGAAATCGTCGGCACTTTTTTTAGTTTAAACATATTTTATTGTACAAATATAAAAATGGATCGGACAACAAGTTATTACAACTTAATAGAGTCCTCACATCAATACATAGTGTAACATTAGTGTATATGCTTTTGGGGAAAGGGGAAAAGATAGGTTGGAGAAGGAAAGGTTGGATGGGAGGGGTGGGGGTGATTGAGGGGAGGGGTGTTACCTAGAAGAAGAAAAACGTGTAAACTGAGAAATCGATCCGCATTTGAATAAATTATAAATTTATACAAATTCCATGACATGCATCCTCGTAGAGTAATTTCAAAATGAACAGAATCAATCAGGCAAAATAATGACATACAATTTCATAAACACATATAACAACTTACACATAAATATAAATAGAAAAGTAATCATAAATATCAAAACCTATTGCTGGATTTGATGTAATGATGCACATGTCTAAAGATACTTATGTTGTGAACGTTTACGGAAGATGCCGACGGTTCCCGATTGGTTTAGTTGGTAACAATCGGGAACCGTCGGCACTTTCCGTAAACGAGAAAAGATTTAGTTGCTACCAACTAAACCAATCGGGAACCGTCGGCATCTTCCGTAAACGATATTTTCTCGTTTACGGAAACCGCCGACGGTTCCCGTTTGTTACCAACTAAACCAATCGGGAACCGTCGGCATCTGCCGTAAACGTTCTTGTTACACTCGCTTGAGTTCTCTGCACCTGGATGGTATTGAGGCTCCCAAACACGTGCTTGTTGGTTATTTAACTCGAGTTAGTTCATTTTTATATTGTATAAAGACATGAACTTTATCGAGTGTTTTCTTTTTACAGTTTGAAAATTCTATAATGAGAGTGAGATAAACATGCCAACAGCTATTACGAGTTTGTGACATTTCCCCCATCACGTTTATATTATATCTATAAAACCACATTTCTCCCTTAGAAACAAAAACATTTCGTTTTTCGATCGGAGAAACAATTGCTTTGCATCGTGGTGTGGCAATGAAAGATGACGGCGCAAGCATCGTATCTTGATATTAATTATAATCATTGAAACATTGACCAATGAAATCACTTTAAGTGTGTTACCAGGTAGATGGTACCTGAAAATGTTTACTTACTCCTAGCAATGAGACGGGAGTGAGGAAATCTTCGTTGTTTCTGCCAAAAAGGGTTATTCAAACATTGAATACGTATATTTTGCATAAGTAGACGTGCACGTGGGGGAACAGCTGTGACGGCTATAACGGACGACACACCTGTGAAGGACGGAAGAATGTAGTGTGTCTAAGATAGAATCTGACTGATGACGAGTTTTGAAAACTGAAATATAGACCATTTTCACTGGTTAATTTTTTCCAACGACACACCTGTGAAGGGTGAAAGAATGTAGAAGGAAGGAAAGACGCCGAACGAGAGATATCTAAAAACTCGTTCAAACCTGTCTAAGATAGAATCTGATTGATGACGAGTTTTGCTAGTTAAATAAACTGAAATATAGACCATTTTCACTGGGTAAATTTTCCAAAAACATCAATTCACCCTTTTCACCCTTTCCACCCTCGGTTAGTTTGACTCTGCGTTATTTACTCCGATGCATTGTATTGGGATACCCGGTGTAAAAAAAATTAGGGCAGAAATTGGAGCATTCAGAAAAAAAACTAACTTAAGAGCGGGCAAGGGAATAGAAGCGGATATTGCTTTTCTGCGCAAGAAGGCTGATAACCAATTGAGACGGTCGAATGTTCAAAATTTAAATTCTTATGTCTCTGTCACACTTGACCGGATTGGGGTTCCGTACATCAATGTTTAGGATTTTTTGTTATCCGGTGGCAAAGTGGTCAGTCCGGTAGAAAAACCCAAACTACGGACGTACTTGCACCGAACATGGAACGGTTGAAACGTACCGGTTACGAACATGTAACGCACGGCTACAGTTCAACCAGTCAAGTGTCTCCGAATGAGTGACGAACGACAAACGAACATGAACCGGCCAATCAGGACGCGTACAGGATACATTCCGGACAAACCGAACACATAACGGACATCCACGGGCGCGTGCAGGAAACAACAAGGTGTATTTGCGAACGCAGTTCTCCAGCGGACCAGTTTTCGAAAAGTTGCACTGCTGACTGCATCTCCACAATGCCTCGTGGAAGGAAAGCAAAGAAGAACATGAAGAAAGTGCCTGGAAAATAAAAAGAGACAGAAGAAGTGGCTGTTGATGCTGAAATGCATGCTGTTGCACAAGAAACTACACAAGAAACTGAGGAAATACAAACTCAGCATGATGAAGGTGGTGATGACGTGCCTGTTGCAGTTGAAGGTGGCGAAGAGATAGGGGATGGTGCAGGTGAAGTTGGAGAAGGTTTTGAAGAAGCTGGGCGACAGACTGCAAAGAAGAGGGTCAGGAAAAGTTGCCATCTGAAAGATGAGGAGGAAGAGGCCCTGGTGCTAGAGTGGATAGAGGCCAATCCCTTACTATGGAACTCCAAAGACAAGGAGTTTAAGAATAAGGCCAAGAAGGACCGCTTGTGGGCTGAACAGGCTGAAGGGCTTAACTATGATGGTAAGTTTCCATTTATTTATCTATTTGTCTATGATGTTGTTGTGAGATTTGTCAAAGGAAGATGGCCCAAATGTGTTAGATTGATGTTGGCATAGGAAAAGGGCCCAAATGTGCATTTATATATGTTGTAACATTTTGGATTACATAAAAGTATGAGATTTGCCATAAATTGCACAATTGTTGAGTTAATTAGGTTTGTCACTGATCATGCATTGCCAGATTCTGCGAACAGTTCTCGTATTTAATATTGTTTCTGTTTCTGTATTTTCAGTCGAGTATTTGAAAACCTGGTACACAGATCTTCGGGGTTGGAACACAAAGCTGCTCAAGCAGAAGTCGGGGGATCCCAGCAGGGTCTTCACACAGAGGGAGGAGTGGGTCATGTACGTTGCTCCAGATGCTAAATGCAGAAGTGTGAGGGCCAACTTCAACCCTGGCTCCAGCGGTTCCCTCATCCATGTCTGCTTTTTGGTGATAAGTGGCCCCACACGTGTCAAGATTTCGTCAAACATCTCCGGATGCATGCGCATGAAGTTGCAGAAGGCGGCATGGTCCTCCCGCCGCAATTCTACCATGAGTTGGTCATACAGACCGAACTGCCTTCGTCTCTCCGGGCTCAGCCATCACCTCGACCAATATCGTCTTCGCTGACCCCTGCGGCGCCTTCTTCACTTGTGGGAAAGATACTGCTGAAGGTCCATCTGAACATTGTTCATATGCATTTCTGCCTGCAGTAGGGCGGTCCTAAACTGCAGGGAAACTCTAGCCTGACAATCCATGGTGATGCTGGAAAACTGTCTGTGAATTTGATTTGGAAGCTTCCAAGAACCTTTTTATATGCCCTGGGATGATCAGGTTCTGCCAGTAGTCAGTTCCTCCCCCTGTAGTTATCCTGCAGGTATTCTGTAGGTATTCTGAATTCATCAGTTCTGTACGTTTTATCCGTATTTCAATTCGTTCCATCTACGGACTGGACAACTTATCCCAATATATCAAAAAGAACAATAGACAGTTAAAGTACGGGCATGAGGGATATAGCAAGTTTCTCGTTCCCTGAGTCAGGCATATTTTCGCGGCAACCGAAAAAATCATGGTCGAATGAAACCAGGTTTAGACACATAAAGACTCTCCGAGCGCTAACATGCGGGCCAATAAGAGTGATTAATACAAGATGACATAACTTGTTTCATAATTGTTGTAAAAAAATAAAGTTTAAGAGAGAAATAGAGAGACTATGATTTTGTATTTTGAGGGAGTGAATAAAGAGGAGGTGTTTTAAAGATAAACTCTGGCGAGTAGAAAACGGAAAACGCGCTAGCTACAAAACGTACACATGAACTGATAGTATAGGAAATTATGAGAAAATTAAACAGGATTTTTATTATATGAAAGTAATAAAGTACATAGATGTGGCAGAGCTCCTGTTTATATCATCGGCAAATTGGAGGGTGGGTTTGGTTTGGTTTAATTTTGTTTAACGTCCTATTAACAGCCAGGGTAATTTAAAGACGTGCTTCGATGTGTGTAGTGTAGCGTGCTTGCGTGTGTGTATGCAGGAAACATGGTATTTTGATCTGATGCCGACTTTATAGTGCTATCTCACTGATATGCCATGCCGAAGGCACCCATTACAGCATTCCGCCCGGTCACATTATACCGACAACGGGTGAACCAGTTGTTGCCATTCCCCTTTATGCTGAACGTTATGCAGGGAATAGCAACTACCATCTTAAGGACTTTGGTATGTCCCGACCTGGGGACAGAACCCATTGCCTTCCTCACCTGGGCGAACGCTCAACAGTCAACCCAAAAATGAGGTGTTGCCAAGCAAGGCGCTAGGAAATAAAAGGTAGTTAGAAGTAGAAAGAAAGATGTAGATCCCAAATATTACAATGGGTGCAGCAGTTTTATTTTAGTCGCTCTTGTGTGACCAAATAGAGGACACCAATGCAAATGCTGCAGGGGGTTCACACATTAATCGCCTCCTACGCTACATGCGGTGGGTGACATCAGGTGTATTCTTTTCCCGATCCGAGGGTGGGCGTAGTCACACAATTGTAGAACTAACTACCAGGCATCGTACACTGCAAAAATCAGTGACAGTTATACCCCCATAAATGACATTCCTCATAGACAGGATATAGAAGGGCATATATAATAATAAAATGGGACGTATACGGTTTCTAGACGGCGTGAATTTGTATGAAAACTGTTACAGATTTCTCTTGAATTTAGAAGAAATATTCCAATAACTTAGAATGGTGATAAAACACATAAATAGACGGTAAATACAAGTAAATCAAAACATAACATAGGTATGACAGATTTCTATAGACAAGGGTTAATTTTGTTGTTTTACCATCTACCTTAGATACACAACCTACTAGTGGATATTGTAACAGTAAAAGCCGAGAAACCCATTCGGAATAGCCTCGGTCATTATAATGTGAATGCAGCTACACGATCAAATGATCTCCCCAACATTTCACACCGGATATAACTGTAGTTCGACATTACCAGGGTACGTCTGTTGACCAGGTAACCCAGCTGTTTACTAATCTGAGGTGCAGGGTTCGAATCCTGGTCTGGCACCGTTGTAATGTTATGTTCAGAACACAGTTGTTGATATGCTTGTATTTTTCATCTTTTTTTTCTTTTTCCTTTATCTATTTGTTTTAAGATTTATCAATGCTTTATGAACAACGCAAAAGAAATTCGTGTGAATTTTTTGACATATTTATCTGTGACCTTGAAAATTGATCAATGTAATTTTTGTTCCCATACTTTGTTAGTATCAACAAAGAAATCTAACAGCCAAATTTAATGACTCTAAGCCTTTCGGTTCTTCAGAAGATGTCGTTTGAAGTTCTAGTCATACTTCCCCTCTGTGACCATGAAAGCACGACAAGTTCATCTTTATTCATACATTTCGTTGGGCTCCGTCCAAGAATGCTACCAGCCAGATATCACGACTGTAGGCCTTTTGGTTCTTCAGCAGAAGTTATTTAAAGGAAAAATTGACGATGTACGGACGACGGAGGCTGCGCTACGGAATAAACTCACTGGAGCTAAGAATCCCGCCTCTGAAACTATTTGTAGCCATGTCGAACACATAGAGACATTATCAAGTGCGTTTTTTCGCTGCATATACCTGGTAATAGTCCATCGGGATATAAAAGAAAAATACTAAAATTTTGGTGAAGTACACATTTATACAGGTTGTAAATATCTTGTTTTTCCTAATCCAATTTCATCAATTGTGTATTGCTTTACATCATACTGTAAATGGGAAAAAAAATGAACTAAAATTTATATTAAATATCTTTTTTCATGCCTCCATCAAAAAAGTCCCCATTAATCTTGAATAGAACCGAAGTATTATAAAAAAATATAAACAAAAAAAACAATAAACGTTACTCGATAAAAAGTGTTTTATCTTTGATTAAAATGCGGTTCAAATTAAGTGACAATAACATTTGAAATTATTTTACCAAACTGTTGTTTATTAAGATGATGATGATATACTTTTTAAGGAAATTATATTAAGACCAAACTAATAAACACCTTTTATAAACTTCATCGACATAACGGGAATGTACTGTGTTATCCAGTGAATATACCAATGAAATATTTTTTGCGTATTAACCCATGTAAAATGATCTATCAGCCCTGTGATTGGATGAAAGTTTCAATTGTTTCAATTGTGACGTCACGCCTAGGACACGTACATGACGTCATAGACTGACGCAGTGGAGTCAAAATGGCGGCTTTTTACATTTCAATGTTGCATGAAAATTGTCGTTTTACACGAATAAATGCCACCAATCTTGATTATGTGATTAAAAGGATCTTTGACTCGTTTTCATTTCATATGAAATCTATGAAACTCGTCACGATTTTTTTAAATTTTAGGTCGCCTCTTATACTCGTTTCATCACTCGTAAATCAAATATTAACAGTAAACCTATGACGCCAATGAATGACGTCATTCGTGACATTAAGTCTTAATTTGATAAAACTGTAACAGTAGCGCGATTTCCTGAAAACTACAAGTCTGTAGTACGGTACGGTAGCAGTTTCAAAACGAAAAGCCAAATCCATTTCTATTATTACAAGGCGTAACGTCAACTGTTTAGCCTTGATCAGATTATAAACCACTCTCTTAAAATTATTCCACACGTTTTCAACAACCATGATTAACCTTAAAGAAATCAGCAGAAAATGTATCACCTTCCCGTTATGCAATGACGTCATCATTCCGCCTGCACCTCATATGAATAAAGGTCAAAGTTCCTAAAAATACGTGCCGAGTAACAGCTTTCGGAGGGATCGATCGAATACGTGCGCGGGCCCTGTTAATACCCTCCACGATTACAGAAATAATCGGAATTTTCTAAAAGATCAAAGGTAAAACACGATGAAATGCTCGTAAAAGAAAACCTCTCCTGATGTTATTGTAAAACGCACAAATGACGTAGATTTTGACCCGCGCATAACAAAGGTCCCCCGAACATTTCTTCAATTAAGTTATTAACACACACAATTACCTATGATTAATGTTTTGTACGGATTTCAGAGACCTCCCAAGGAATAATAAATAAATCCAGAAATATTCTAAGTCAGTTTTACTGTGTAATTTTCAGTAAACGCCCGAAAGTTTCCGAATGCTACAGATTGATATCACCACTCGTAAATCGGCTTATTATTTTGCAATGTTTCATTCAATGAAAAGAAAGGCAAAATAGCGTATACAATGTAATTGTGGTTGTTTTCTTTGAAGTTGTAGCTAATTATATTGTCAATTTCAATTTACAGTTTTCGTACTTGAGACAAAGCTTATTAAAATATTTTAGGAAAACTTTGATTTAGAGACCGCCTTCGGAAAATCCATAAAACTGCTTTGTCCCTTCTGTAAAAGTGATTCGGAAGAAGAATTTCATTATGTATAAAAAAAAATGTCCCACCTTTCGCGAACTTAGAAGCAAATATATCGAAACGTTTTATAAAAAGAACTCATCTGTCCATCCATTCCAGCTCTAAACAATCGATTAAGGAAATATATAATACTCAAAAATATATTGCTACAGGTAACGATGATACTTGTCTGAATATTTTTAAATAATGAATGGACAAAAATGGGATAGAATATTGCATTCTCCATAAGAAAAAAATTCATAACATAAAATAGTATACTGTGGTTGTGGCGGAAAAAGAGAGTGATGTCTGATAGGGTTAGTTGTTATCCCTCCGATGGCCCGGTGGGTTTTTCCTCCATCACGAAAAACACCATTTGTTCCCTTAGCGGCGTCGTAATAAAAGCTCTACTGAGCTAATGTTTGTTGTTGACAATGTAAACGACGCTAAATAAAGATTATTTATTAATTTTTTATATTTATTTATCATCATATTTGTTGTAATCCCCGGTGATATTGTAAACATTAGCCTATTCACACACACGTTGTAAAACTGATGTAATAGTAAATCATCGTCATGTCTTAAGACACCATATCCTTACTTCCTACTTTCCTTCACTCCATACTTTATCCCTTCTACTCATTTTCCCGTCTTTCCTTCGTCTACTGGATAATCGAACTTCTCGGTAGTGAAGCGGACGTAAAACCAATCAATCGATCGATCGATCGATCAATCAATCAAGCAAGCAAGCAATCAAGCAAGCAAGCAAGCAAGCAATCAAGCAAGCAAGCAAGCAAGCAAGCAAGCAAGCCTATTTTTTCACTGTCTCATCCACCTCTTATCTCTCTTTTTATCTTTCTGCTAAAAACGGTTCACAAAATTAAATTCGATGTAAAACGTTAACATCAAAATAACATTATTTATTCATTTATACTATAGGTGATTTTCTTTTTGTTTGTGTTGTTGATTTATCAGAATATATTATCAATATCAATAAGGTAAACAAAGGCAAAGTATGAATTGTCGAAAGAAGAAATTAGGGGCGACAGTGCCCAAGTGGTTAAGGCGTCTGGCATTCTAAATTATGGTAAATTAGAATATATCGAATAATCGGTGGCTGAGTGGTTAAGGCATCAGACCGTCTCCGGTCACTAGCCCTCCACCACTGGGTCGCGGGTTCGAAACCTATGTGGGACAGTCGCTAGGTACTGGCCGTAGGTCGGTGGTTTTTCTCCGGGAACTCCGGCTTTCCTCCACCACCATAACGTGGCTCGTCCTTAAATGACCATAGCTGTTAATAGGACGTAAAACACATACAAACCAAACGAGAGAAGGTAAAAGAGTAAGCGTGCTGATTAGAACACATATTAAATATTGAAATGTAATGCATCTTTTTTGCCATCTGTCATCAGTATCTGGAACTCCTTGCCTGACTATGTCAAGAACGACCCTTCAATCTATAAACTTAAAACCTATCTTCGCAAGCCCTATCACGAAATTCAAATTTTCTACTTTAATGGTACCAGACTGGGGCAGATACATCATGCTAGATTAAGAATAGAGTGTAGTTCCCTTAAGTTTTATCTATACCAGAGAAATCTAATTGATAGTCCTCTGTGTTCTTGCATGCAAGCAAATGAAACCAATGAACATTATCTATTACATTGTTGTCTTTTTTCTCAACTATGGTTACATACATTTAACGATATCAATCATCCACTCTCAACTGATTTACTTTTGTTCGGGAATAATGAGCTTACAGATGACGAAAATGCCTTAATTTTTTCATCTGTACAAAACTTCATCATCCATTCTTAAAGATTTGCCTAAGTTCTATTCATTATACAACGATCCTTTGTTTCACATCACCTATTTCTTCTCCTTCTATTCTTATTGGCACGGGCATCTATATCCCTCCCCCCCCCCCCCCCCCCCTCCCTGTACCCCTTTTCTTTTACTCTCATTTCAAATATCCCTTGAACTACGTTTAAAAATAAGCTACTGTTTTAAGTGTTTATATTTCTTTCCATAGAATTCAGTAACTATACCATCATGCCATAAATTAATGAGATACATTCTCGGAAACCGATTTATATAAGTTATTTCAACTTGTTTCCGGATCCCATTCCTATGTACTTTGTATGTTATGTGATGTAATGCAACTTAATTTGGAATGAAATAAAGTTTATATTAATGCACTGTTACCAAAACTCTTTAAAGACCCTCCTCTGTCTACAAATTAACCAGTTTGTTATCGTGTGGTGGTCAGTTTTATCAGAGATTACCGCAATTTTTCTCTCTTTTTTAATGCAAAAAATCATTCTTTACGTGAACGTACATTTCGAATTGCTATGCATCATCCACATACATATAGCTATTCGATAATCGTCAGTGCAAACAACATTCTTGTAACAGCCTAACGTCACATTAATGTTTGCTTCCTGCGATGGTCTCGCGTAAGTTAAGTTTTTATGGTTTTTTTTATTTTAACACATTTTATTGCCTTTTTTACAAAGCTACGGAAGTGGGCACAAGTTGTACAACTTATATCAAGCCCTTTTCCTGTACAATGATATATTTAACAAAATTTCATGATGGCAGAACTACGTAAATAAGCTATGTATGATAAATTAATTGATAAGTTGACATACATACACCCACACATTCACAGACCCAACCACACGAATGCGCACAAATATAAACATGCACATGTAGAGAGAAATCTGGGGAGGAGAGAGGGAAGAGAAGGGTAGAAAGTCCGATTTTTTTAGATTACTGGATAAATACTGCAACAATACAGTAAATTTAAGAAAATACATATCAGGCCACGTGGGTGTTCCTTCTCCATACGAACAGAACTATTTTAACTATTCGCTGTTCACAACTTTCTACTGATTAAATGTTCATCACATCCCGTGCTATTATATCTTCCTCCTGTTCACTCCGGTCTTGCTGGTATTTCCGTTTCAACTAGTCTGTTCGCACAGAGAAAGACCAAAACACACGGCTACATTATTTGTTTACATACTTATATTTGCATGTTGCATGCTACTCGTGTTGTCAATCCATTAGTATTAGTAAGATACATGTGTTGCAGAAGGAAAGTAAGACATGTTAGGTAACTCTAGTCTGTTGTTAGGCAGGTTGTAGTTTTCGGCGTTTCTAAGATTACATTGAGCATTTTCGACAAGGGGAGTGAGTAGAGTGTTTAGATGGTTAGGAGTAATATTACGATGAATTTTATAACATAATTACAGTTCCCGGCGGAACCGCCGGTGGGCTAGGGATTCCCATCCCGTTTCAGTATAAATAGATTGTCTACTAGCATAAGAAGGTAAACCGGTGACAATACGTCCTGCCTCTAATTGTAACTTTTCTAACTTATCTGTATCAGTAAGAGTACAGCCATCACAAACTTCACAGCAATATTCTAAAACAGGAAGTATAAACGATATATATATCTTATTTTATGTACCGCGGTTTAGAGTACATTTTAAATCACGTAAGACTGACTACTTTTTTACAAACAGCATCAATATGATAGCTCCACTTAGTGTAAGCATTGAAGAATACTCCCAGATGTTTATGGTTATCAACAAAGTCTATACTTAAATTATTAAAATCAATTTCAATCAGGTGATCTAGTTCTATATTAGAAATAAGTAAATCCGGTTTTTTACATGATTAAATTTAACTAACCATTTATCAGCCGCCCACAAATGATTTTTTCTTAAGTCATTATTATTTTTTTGTTTTGATTTTTGTAGGGATTTATCTGAACATTATAGAGAAGTATCATCTGCAAAAAGTTTTGATAAGCTTTTTAAATTGTATCTGTTAGGTCATTAATATAAAGTATGAACAACAACGGACCTAAGACTGAACCCTGAGGTACTCCTGCATTTGTTGTCTTAACAGAGAAGGTACTGTTTCCAAAATACACTTGATTAACCATTCCAATAACTTACCCGTTTTATAGTGTTTATATCGGAACTTGCAGTATACTAGTAAATAATAAAGCATTTGATTACTTTCAGTTGGCATTCATGATCAATATGAATGCAGACCGGAAATAAATTCAATGAAGTGCGCAAGCGCTTCATATTGATTTTGTCATTTCTAGTTGGCATTCATATTGACTATGAATACCAACTGAAAGCAGTTTAATACAGTTATTAAGCACGTAAGAAATATTTTGATATCACAGAAAATTAAAATTTATATATTAAGTTTAGTTTTTTACATTTAGTTTAAATACTTGTTTGTTTGTTTGATGAATACTACAACCATCTTCCAGAGATGGTGAGTTGTATCCGACAATTCAATTATGACGTCACATTAATGATGACGTTAATATGTGAGCTATGGTATTCATAGCTGATATAAATGTCATAGAAGTTTGAAAGGTTATAGACTGACAATGCCATAGAGCTTGAAATATATTATATGTGCGATTTTTATTTTTTATATTTTCACTAATTAAGTGAAATACTGCAAATTTTGACTATTCAAACTAATTCTGTGTGGAACTTTTGATGTTGTCGAATCTTCAGAATAATATATATTCTCAATATCTGTAATCTACTTTTGTTTGCGCTAATTTACTCTACGTGAGAAATGCGAACATTTCCACACCACAAAAATTTCACGTTTACAGTATATTAATGAAACATATATGATGTTCTTTTATCCGGCTTAGTCCTCTAAATACACATTAAAAGACAAAATTGTTTTGAGAATTTGTTCAAATTGCTATCTATATTTGCTAAAACCAAAACAAACGGGAAGCGAGTCTAAACCAAAAAGTCTATAAACGGGAAAATCCGCTTTGTGTCCTATTTCCGATCTAAGTATTCTTTATATTAAGCACATTATGATGACGTCACATTTTTTATAACATGTCGTGCCGCGTGACTTTAATCCTTTGATGTCGTAGTCTATCGGGTTTCCCCGGTGTTCTCAATTTCCTGAGAAGCCGTCTTTAATATCTTCCAAGCGCTTGTCTATGTTCATACCACCGGAACAGTAACCGCAATCAATAAAAGTGTCGATGTGGCGGTATTCAAATTAAAAGCAAAAAATAGAATCCAATCGGATTTTTTTTCAAATCAGGCACAAAAACAATTGTTAACACCGCACACAGCAAAAGGTCAGACTGAATTGAAGATTCTAGCTTGCCCAACGATGTCATCAAAATCCTTAAAATCACCTCTAACACTTGGTGTATGGCTGTCCAAGCTGTACGTTCTACTAGAGTAACAGTAGAAACAGAAACGCAACGGCTAGACCGTCGTTCGAACCCGGGATCCTCCGAACAATTGAGCTACATTCGCCCCCGAAATTACAACTGTTGTTCGAGTATCCACTTTCAAAGCGTCCACCTAATGTTTGAAACAAGGTTAGGTCGCTTATTTGTAAAAGGAGAAAAGGAATTGAGCTAACTGGTCACTGAAGCTCGACCCAGTCAAGTTCAACTACACTGTTTAGAATATCCCGGAGATAGAAATGACTTGGGGCGTTATAGGTCATTTTTGGCCTCATAAAAAAAGCAAAAATTCAACTTGAATGTATTTATCATTTTCTGTTACAAACATTTTCTTTCATGTTGCAACTTTTTTTTATATATATATTCATGCGTAGATGCCCTACCACAGCTACAAATTTGCGTTGCTATGCAGAAATAGCCAAAATGTGGTGTTTTTGGACAGTTAGTATGCAGAAACGAAAGCCTCCGCATTAGACAAAAAATCCTTTCTATGAACAAACACTGGTATGACGATGTTTAAGTATGTCAAATATTTATTGTTTAGTGCATGCGGAGATTTTCAAATAAAAACACCAGTTGTCGATTGAATCTGAAGTTTCATATTTGTGTACTTCATTTATTTCAAAATATCCGATGAGGCCGGAAATGACCCTTAACGCCCCAAGTCCTTTTAACAGTACCCTATGTAAACGGAGAAATCATATCAGAAATTTGAAATTTGATTCTCCCCTGAACGATAGCCCTGTTCTGGTTAGGTCGTTATACTGTTAAGATTTGCGATAACTTCTTCATTGGAAAGTGATATCCACAGGAAATAATTGTATGGCATACTACGGGTGGACCACTACGAAACATGAGCGCGTGCGAAACCGGAAGCTACATATGAGTATACCGCAAGAAATTGTATAGGCCAAGTAAAGTGTAATTAATTAATTAATGCCAAATGTATTTCCACAGTAATTCATTTACATAGCTGGAATAAAAAACAGGGGAGAGAAAATGGATCAATCCCTGCTTGATGGTTAAAAAGAGAACTCTTCACCTTTGGAGGCTAAAATTCTTGACTGCCTAACCATCGTATGGAACAGCCTGGAGGTTAAGAGTTAAGACTATCTCCCTCGGGGGCAGATTTCTTTGCACTAACCTCAAAAAAGGGAACGATCTTATTATTCCTTGATCATCGTTCTCTCTATGTACCAACAAAGATAACTTCGCCTAAATTCCTTCTCTTTTCAAAGTAGAGATATTCCAATGAATATACAAATTCAGATTGTTATGATATCGCTCCAACTGATTGAGCTACCTCGTCAACAGAAATGTCCTGGTTCAACTGTGTTACAGCTATAGCCAAAAGGAAATTAAGGGGAGGTAACTGTATATTGGTTTGGTTTGGTTTAGTATTGTTTAACGTTCTTTCCACATCTAGGGTCATTTAAGGACGGCCTCCCCTGTGTGCAAGATGCATGCGTGTAGTGTACGCGTGTGTGCTTTGGGAGGCTGCGATATGTTCGTATTTGTCTCCTTGTGATATCGCGAAACTGATGTCGACTTTATAGTGCTACATGTACCTCACCGAAGCATACTGCCGAAGACACCCAGCAGAACACCGCACCCGGTCACATTATACTGACAACGGGCAAACCAGTCGTCCCCCTCCTAAATTTCTGAGCGTTAAGCAGGAGTAGAAACTACCATTTTTACAGACTCTGGTATGTCTTGGCCAGGGGACAGAACCCAAAGCCTTTCTCACAAGGGCGAACGCTCAACTAAAGGCCAAAAGTGATGCGTTGTTAAGGGAGACATTAGGAAGAGAAAAAAGTTGTTTAGAAAGAAGAGAAAAGATAAGATCCCAAATTTAGTCGCTTCGTACGATCATGCAATGGGGGCAGCAGGTACATTGGAAACGCCAATTTTCAATTCAAACGGCAGACAAATTAGTCAGACATTAAGATCTGTACGTTGCAGCGTGCTTTCCATTATTTTTGTTCGTAAACATATCGATTCTATCCCAGAGTAACAAAGACATGACGTCACTATGCAAATATTTATTGACTTATTTCCATGTTGTATGGAACGTGATGACAAGTAATCAATACATACTACGTCATGAAAATGTGTGATGTTGAATTTTGAATATTTACGAACACGTAAACACGTCATGGGTCCATTTATTTCATACAAACATCACTAATGAAAATCAGTTCTTTTTGTTAAAACGATATTTTATGGACAAAAACTTAAAGGGCTTCTGAGAAAAACAATTACAGCTGAAATGAATCAGGTTTGAGATATATTCTGTACTGCTTGTGTAGAAAAATAGCTATCAATGGCACCTTCCTAATAGGTTTATTCACATACATGATATAAAACTTCAAAAAATCAATTTTATATATATAGATATAATTTCAATATTAATCTTTTTTTTCAGTAGCGCATACCCGGTGTATTGTCAGGAACTGAATCACCAAGCTTGTGTACGAGTAGCTCATAGATAACAGAACATTTCGCTTTTTTTTAAATAAAACGATTTCATAGTTATTAATATGCTATAATAATAATAATGATAATTCGAGGTTCTTATATACTGCTTTATCACAACCTAGTTCGCAGGTCGTCTCAAAGCGGTTCACACATTATTATCCCTGGTTATAGGGCCTTTGTAATCAGCCAATATCTTTCTCAACTCTCTGGGGAGCATACAACTGGTGCTGCCATTTCGGCGGTCACAGCTAGCATTCTACAATTCTAGCACTTCCCAACCATGCTCATTTACAGCTGAGTTACAAGCGGAGTAAAATATCTTGCTCAAAGATACAACACAGTGCCGTGCCGTGACTCGGACCCACAACCCTTCGTTATATCTCAAAACTCGTGTTGCTATCAAAAAATAAAATCATCTTGGATAATATCATCAGTGTGGTTTTTATAAGTGAAAATACTACTACTCGTACAATCGGGAACTGTCGGCACTTTCCGTAAACGAGAAATATTCGTTCACGGAAAGTGTCGACAGTCCCCGATTACTGCTCGTATTAGAGTTAAGACATGGAGTTGTATGATAAATACTAGTTTATCATGTTCAGTCAAAGACCGTTATACACAGGACAAAATTTCATTGCATACGTATGTTGAAGTAGATTATTTTTCATTAATCAATAGGCAGAGAAGTTGTGTATGATTTACTTTATCTGGACCCAGTAAAGTTTTAAAATTCCATTAACCTATAATAGAATAACAAAACTTGAACAGTATCACAAGTTCCCAAGATGCAATAGTTCTGCTTTATGCTATTTTATGTGAGAATCGAACGAAGTCAAAAATATACATACAATTGCAGAGAGGTTGGATTAGAAGCTTAGATATGGAGATGTTATCATATGATCGTTTCTATATCCTACTCCGTATCAGCCATCCACCCATATCAGCCCGAGGGGCCGAATGACCCTCGGGCTGATATGGGTCGAAGGCTGATACGGAGTAGGATATAGAAATTGTCGAACAATAACTTTTTTTATCATTTCCTGATCTATACCATCACATTATGCCTTAAAATAAAATACAACGAACAGCATAAACAATAAATAAAGAAATTTTGTTTGTGAACTTCCAGTCTGTTTCACTCACTGCTCGAAGATTGAGGTGTGATTTTTCCGAAATTGTTGAACCGGAAGTTAAACGGATATGGCGCGTGCCGGGCGGATATGGGTTGGTTCGAAATATATATTGGCCTTTGAAAAGCCAGCAGTATCACACTTTAAAATATTTTTTAATCCATTTCACCGACAAGTATATGGTATGATCTATATTCCCCTCATATTATTCTGACAGTGAAACAAGAAAATCCCTATAGTGAATCCAGCCGGGAGACGCTAAAGAACAAAAGGGTAAACAAGAAGGTATGTCCCCTGCTGTAGCAGACGTCACAAACAAATAAACAAACAAATCCGTCACTGATTATTTGTATGACGCAGATTTTGTAAAATTGTCTCCTCGCATCAAAGACACATTACTTAATAGAAAATCTATATAAATATGTTTCAGCGTAAATGAGATTATTCGTTTGGAAATGATACTTTAGATCTCCGACACGAAAATTCAATTATTAATTTTGTATCAGTATCTTTATAGGTGGCAATTATGGATTGGGGGTAAAGTAGCGGGAGAGTTACCTTGTATATATCTATAACGTTCTATAAGGGTTGACGTCATTGCGCCTGTATTAATCATAAAAATAAGGCTACAAAACGCCTATACGGTCAATCTTATTACTGGTTCGGCAGTGAATAAGATAGCATAGTCGTTAAAGTGGGACCGTGTACATACATTTACTCAGAAAATAACTCAATACAATCGATAACGAGGCTATAATGTTGATCCAATGACGTCACACCGGATCGTTAAAGTTCAAAAGTTCGTATTAAGGGTCCTTGTCCCTCTGCAAGCAAAATGACAAAGAATTCCACTGTAGTTTGTCATATCTTCAGTAGACTTCCCTTACTTCGTTTTAGATATAACTTGGCCAGGGTTCAAACCTTTAACGAGATAGTTTTGTTGGCCAGATCGACAATATATTAAATGCTCAAGCACAGATTTTGTGCTCAAGTCAAACTTCTTGTTCCGATTAAAATTTTATTTTGTTAATAAACTTGAAAAAAATTAAGAGACTCAAAGCCAAAATCTGTTTTCAATGTTTACATTTTACTTTTTGATCGTTTGACATGATTTAAGTAAGTTACAAGAAAGTTGGTTTGAGCACAGAATCCATGCTTCAGCATGAGAACAGTTTTATGAATACAGGCCCTGGCCCCGGTTGCTCATAGGTTGGTTAGTGATTGAATAAAACAAAATAAAAGAACATCTTATAGTATTTCTCTTAAAAAGGTTGGTTGAACCAAATAAGATTGGTGTGTTTTAAGGATTGGTTTTGCTTTGAAAACCCTTGATTTTTCTTGACAAAAATTTGAATTTTTCGCCAACCACCGGTTAGAGTTAATCAACCTTTGAGCAACCGGAACCAGAGCATCGGGTCCGAAACCTTGTATGACCCTTTTCTTTATACTTTTTAAATCAAAATAATGTTGTTGTTGTTGTTGTTGTTGTTGTTGTTGTTGTTGTTGTTGTTGTTTCCCTTTTTCATCTGTATAATATTTCAAAACTTTTCATAAATGATTCATCAAAGTTACTGCTATGCCTGAAAAGCGGCACTGAAAAGTTCAGGGTCCGTTTTCATTAAAACAATTCTCATGCTGGAGCAAGGATTCTGTGCTCAAGAAAACAAATCGTGTTTTTCACTTCAATTATGTGACACGGTCAAAAAGTCAAGAGTAAACATTGAAAACAGTATTCTGCTGTAGGTCTCTCCAAAATTCTTGCAAATCATAGACAAAATGTGATTGTTTTATTAATTTATCATGGAAGCAAGATATTTGTCTTGAGCACAGAATCTGCGAATGAGCATGATATTGGTTTTATCAACATAGGCCCTGAATGCTGAAAAAGGTGTAAGAAAAATAAAGATATTTAAATCTCAATAATATCAAGTCGTGAGGTTCTATGGGAACCGTTCAAAACTTGAGTTCCGGTGCATTAAGCTGGATCTGGCGTTGCTACTAGATAATGAACCCTAGCAGTGTACATGTCTAGGCGGTGTGCATGGCATCGAGCATTTCAAGAATGTTGACAACGAAGTCAAGTATACACTTCAACGCTGTCGTTTTTATAAAGAGTGGGTGGCGCAATATGTACATTATCTTTAATTGAAAGACCCGGCCTTGACTTCGACGCTCACCGGTAACAAACAAAAGAAAATCACTACCAAATAAAAAAAAACAAGCAAATATCACCAAGCATCCAATAGGTAGTCACTGCACGCGCCACAGTGCAGTATCGATTTTTTTAGATCACGTGGTCTAGTTTGACGTCACGTTTCTCATCAGGGACAGCCCTGATCGATAATCGATCGATTAGGTCTTGTGACGGGATGTTGTTGACGGCAGAAAATGTGAGATGATGTTCTCCACTGCAGGCAAGTAGCGAAAACAACAATGGTTTTCAATCAACAACTTTTTTTTGTCTGAAAGAAATAAGCGATAATATTTTTCTCGTATAAAAAAACCGGGAGAAATAGACGGATTTCTGGGCTACTTTAGAAGGGTAATAACGATGCATATTTCAGCCATCACGAATTTCACAGTATACATAAGAATATACTTAGAGGAATATGGTTTGGTTTTATTTTATTTAACGTCATACCAACAGCTATGGTCACTTAAGGGCGTGCCTCCATGTGTGTAAATAATGCGTGCAAATATGGTAGCAAAATATACTAATCTCTATACTAAGTAAGTCTTGTCTGGGTGTATCAGGGTGAAAATGAGTCCGGCGTGTGTAGGGATGTGAGTATAACAAAACGATGATGATGACGTGCACGTGGATGACGTTGTGCGAGCTAGTGTGTCCTTGTGTTAGGGGCCGCGGTGGCCAAGTGGTTACGAAGTCTGACATTCTGCTACCACTAGCCCTCCAATAGGGTTCTCACTTCATTTGGGTATTCAGTCCCATAAAATTATGAACTGATTATACAATTGGTTGTCGATCAGTTTTCTACTTCCGATTACGGGCTGCAGTGGCCAAGTGATTAAGGTGTCCGACATTCTGCTACAACTGGCCCTCACCCACTGGGTCGTGGGTTCAAGACCTACGCGGGGTATTCGCCAGGTACTGGCCGTAGATCGGTGGCTTTTCTCCGGGGACTCCGGCTTTCCTACACCATCAATATCTGACACGTCCTTGAATGGCCATAGCTGTTAATAGGACGTAAAACTCAAACAAACCAAACCAAATCAATTCAGATCTAGTATCAACGCGAAAATTTCCACACGCGAAAATTTCCTCTTTCATAGTAAGCACGTTTAAATATTATCCTAAGCTGAAATGATAAAAACAACTAATATTTAATTAGCATCGTGGATTTCTTTCGATTTTTTTAGATTGAGCACACAAATGTTATACTCTCACAAGGGGAACAACCTTGGTACACATCCACATGACAGGCGAACTCTTCAACTATAAAAGATATTTCTAAGAGATATCTTCAAATGTAATAAAGATATATTTAAATGTGATAATGATATATATAGAGTTGAAATATAGATATCACTGAACGGTATACAGATATCTTTAAGTGCAATAGAAATATCTTAAATCGAAATAAAAATATCACTAAAATATAAAGAGATAAATCCGACGTTAAATGATATATCTCTGAACGAATTAAATACATCGTATACAGTTTTGAAGAAGAAATATCTCGTTTGATAAGAATGATATCAGATATCTCGATTGCATTAAAATATATCTTTAATGCAATTAGATATATTTACCTCATTAAAGAAGAGTGTATTTATCGTAGAGATATCTTTTATTCTTTTAGACATATCTTGATCAATTTAGATATATCTCTTTCACATTTAAAGATATTAGATATACATTCAAGTCCTTTTATATTACAAGATATCGTTATTTCTTTTAGACATATCTTTTATATTACAAGATATCGTTTTTTCTTTTAAACTTATCTTTTATATTACAAGATACTATTAAATTTTAAATATATCTCATATAGTTTTTGCGACCCTTCTTTGCGTTAAAATGTTGGATTACCACAGATGGACGGGACGGACGGACGGACGGACGAACAGACAGACAGGCTAGTCGGTTACGGAGAGAGCCGACGGTTCCCGATTGGCGTAAACTCGTATGTATAGTAAGTATAGATCTGATGCAAGTGCTCTTCTCGTGTAAAACTTTCTCTCGCCCTCTGTTCAGTCTCCCTTCCTGACGAGCTTCTGACTGTCGGCCGCGTATTGATTAGTAGGAAATCGAAAGGTTGCAATTGACGTCATTGAGTCAGATTGTGGGATATGTTTTTGTCAGTGCGGACAAGGTGAATACTGGCTAATTGAATGAGCCCTAATGATATAATCGACTGCTGATTCGAGGAATCGATAGCTGTAGAATCACGGGATTTAGCTACAGGCTAACTTAGTCACATGATCTCGGGTTTGTTGAAGATTAAACCCTTTCATGACTATATGCTACATAGAAAAGGTAGGAGGTTGGAATAGTGGCATGACGTCACAAGGGAGGAAACAGGGTCACAGAGAAGGTAAAACATAAAGGTACAAGGGGGTGGACACGGGGGAGGTAGTTGGTTATTGGGAAAAGGACACTCCACTAAACGGGTACAAGGGGCTAACACAAGGTGTAAGGGGATTTACACAAAAGGAAGGGGCGTAGTCAAGAGGAAGGTAAGAGCGGAAAAGTGCATGGGGTTTACATGAAAGGGGGGGGGGGCAAGGGGGGGGGAAGAGAGGAAAGGTACAAAAGGATTTACACGATGGAGGGGGCGTGGCCAAGAAGAAGGAAAGAGCGGAAAAGTTCATGAGGTGTACATGAAAGGGGGGGTCAAGAGGGAGCTAAGAGAGGAAAGGTACAAAAGGATTTACACGATGGAGGGGGCGTGGCCAAGAAGAAGGAAAGAGCGGAAAAGTTCATGAGGTGTACATGAAAGGGGGGGTCAAGAGGGAGCTAAGAGAGGAAAGGTACAAAAGGATTTACACGATGGAGGGGGCGTGGCCAAGAAGAAGGAAAGAGCGGAAAAGTTCATGAGGTTTAAATGAAAGGGGGGGGGTCAAGAGGAAGGTAAGAGGGGAAAGGTACAAACGGATTAACACGGATGGAGGGGGCGTGGCCAAGAAGAAGGAAAGAGCGGAAAAGTTCATGAGGTGTACATGAAAGGGGGGGTCAAGAGGGCTGATTCGAGGAATCGATAGCTGTAGAATCACGGGATTTAGCTACAGGCTAACTTAGTCACATGATCTCGGGTTTGTTGAAGATTAAACCCTTTCATGACTATATGCTACATAGAAAAGGTAGGAGGTTGGAATAGTGGCATGACGTCACAAGGGAGGAAACAGGGTCACAGAGAAGGTAAAACATAAAGGTACAAGGGGGTGGCCCCGGGGGAGTTAGTTGGTTATTGGGAAAAGGACACTCCACTAAACGGGTACAAGGGGGCTAACACAAGGTGTAAGTGGATTTACACAAAAGTAAGGGGCGTAGTCGAGAGGAAGGTAAGAGTGGAAAAGTGCATGGGGTTTTCATGAAGGGGGGGGGGGCAAGAGGGAGGAAAAAGAGGGAAGGGACAAACGGATTAACACGGATGGGGGGGGCGTGGTCAAGAAGGGTGTAAGGGGATTTACACAAACGGAAGGGGCGTAGTCAAGGGGAAGGTAAGAGGGGAAAAGGGCATGGGGTTTACATGAAAGGGGGGGTCAAGAGGGCTGATTCGAGGAATCGATAGCTGTAGAATCACGGGATTTAGCTACAGGCTAACTTAGTCACATGATCTCGGGTTTGTTGAAGATTAAACCCTTTCATGACTATATGCTACATAGAAAAGGTAGGAGGTTGGAATAGTGGCATGACGTCACAAGGGAGGAAACAGGGTCACAGAGAAGGTAAAACATAAAGGTACAAGGGGGTGGCCCCGGGGGAGTTAGTTGGTTATTGGGAAAAGGACACTCCACTAAACGGGTACAAGGGGGCTAACACAAGGTGTAAGCGGATTTACACAAAAGTAAGGGGCGTAGTCGAGAGGAAGGTAAGAGTGGAAAAGTGCATGGGGTTTTCATTAAGGGGGGGGGGGGCAAGAGGGAGGAAAAAGAGGGAAGGGACAAACGGATTAACACGGATGGGGGGGGCGTGGTCAAGAAGAAGGTAAGAGCGGAAAAGGGCATGGGGTTTACAAGAAGGGGGGGGGGGGCAAGAGGGAGGTAAGAGGGGAAAGGTACAAACGGGTGGACACGGATGGAGGGGGCGTGGCCAAGAAGAAGGAAAGAGCGGAAAAGTTCATGAGGTTTAAATGAAAGGGGGGGGGGGCCAAGGGGGGGGGAAGGGAGGAAAGGTACAAAAGGATTTACACGGAGGGAGGGGGCGTGGTCAAGAAGGAGGTAAGAGCGGAAAGGTACAAGTGAATTTACACGAAAGGGGGGGGGGTCAAGAGGAAGGTAAGAGCGGAAAAGTGCATGAGGTTTACATGAAAGGGGGGGGGGGTCAAGAGGGAGGTAAGAGAGGAAAGGTACAAACGGATTAACACGGATGGAGGGGGCGTGGTTAAGAAGAAGGTAAGAGCGGAAAAGGGCATGGGGTTTACATGAAAGGGGGGGTCAAGAGGAAGGTAAGAGCGGAAAAGTGCATGGGGTTTACATGAAAGGGGGGGTCAAGAGGAAGGTAAGAGCGGAAAAGTGGATGGGGTTTACATGAAAGGGGGGGGGCGTCAGGAGGGAGGTAAGAGAGGAGAGGTACAAACGGATTTACACGGATGGAGGGGGCGTGGTCAAGAAGAAGGTAAGAGCGGAAAGGTACAAGTGAATTTACACGAATGGAGGGGGCGTGGTCAAGAGGGAGGTAAGAGCGGAAAGGTACAAACGGATTTACACGGATGGAGGGGTATATTGGACCATGTTATATGTTTTATGCGAGTTACAAGAAAGTAAATTTGAGCAAAGAATCCATGCGTAAGCATAATAACAGTTTCGTCAATACGGGCTCTTGCTCCGTTTCCGTTCTGGTTGTGTTTGATGTCATGATGCACTTTGTTTTGTTTCGGTGTCCATTGGTTTCTGTCATTGCCTATTGGTATGTTATATCGACGTCTAAGTTCTCTTTGACCTTGAGCTTTGTCGCTGTGTATGTGTATACGTTCAACCAAGATGGCGGCTACACAATATTAAATCAGTTTTAGGTTCTTTTGGCCATTTCAATGCTAACAACCAGAGATAAAAACCAAGGATACGGTGATTGAAAATACGAAACGATCGCTTAATGCATTAAAACATTGTAAGACAGTTTTCATTGTGTTTTTATAGGTTCTTGGGAAACGGATTTCATCTCGTTAATGAATTCAGATGTCTACGACGAGAACGCGCGTGCATTTCCGATTCAATGTTATTGGCGATGCTGTAAATAGGCGCTGTGATGTTCCGTGCTTTCGAACAAAACCACAATAATATCAGATATGACGTCATCAAGGAGAAATAAATGAAAATCTCGCTGTTCCATGTTGTTTATTAACTTGTGAAGGTCAAGGACGGGTCAACAGGGGATTTTGTCAAGTTCATTTTTTTTGTCTTTCTTGTATCACTCGACTTATCGGAACAGATTATCGTTTTTACAAAATGTGTACTAATGATACAGTGATGATAACTAAGTGCAGAGAATTGACGGTTATTCAAAAATCTTATCTACATCTGTAGCTTACAAATAACTTCCAAGATTGCAGACATGTGTTGTTTACATTATAACAAGTAAACCGTCGATCGGCGAATCTCGGGTGACTCCGCAACACTCTATCATAAGTAAGTGCTAGAGAAACAAGTCACCCGAGGAGTTCCGAGTGAGTAACCACAAGTCACCCGAGGAGTTCCGAGTGAGTAACCGCAACACGCTCTTACCTACCGAGTTTCTGATCAGCGGTTGTATTCAGGCCCAAATGCCCAAACACAAAATTAAAGGGAGATAACTGTATGTACAAACAACTGCGGTGGAACTCTCTAACGTTTGCCTGCAATGGGACGGGGCTCCTTAAATACACCAGTGTTATATCTACAATGAAATTTATTTGGCATATAATAATTTCAAAACAATGTTACAGAGACATATAAACAAAAAATGCGATTCAGAATGTGAACTATCTTTATATTGTGCAAATTTCCATTAAATATATCTTAAAAACTAGTGTAGGCAACGGGACGGGGATTCGTAAATACCTTATTGTTGTTTGGCGTATAATCATCTCTAAACAATGTAACAGAGACAAAAACAAAGTACTTTTCTGAATGTTAACTATTTCAATAACGTCTAAATATTTGTGCAAAATCTTAAAACATGTTGTAGCCACCCCGATTCAAATATCAAAGAATCTTGAAGAAGTTTCTTGTTCACTTCCATTTCGTCATCCTCGATATCCAGGGGTTATTCTCACTTTCGCTCTCTGCACCCCTTGAATATGTGATAGCAAAATTGAAGGCACGAATATAGCTGTTTGATTGGTCTCAGGTAAAAAAAACCTGACCAATGGCTAGGCTGATACCTGTCCTTTGAAGATTACAAAGAAGCGACACCCTACTTCAAAGCCAGTAATTTTTACCGTTACGTGACCGCGAGATTCATTTGATGATCATCAAAGGATCGAACTAGTCTTCTTGTCTCATCAACAAGGTGGCGCTCACTAAGCTTTCAATTTCGCTATGACATATTCCATGGATACAGAGAGCGTAAGTGAGCGTAACCCCTGGATATCGAGGATACTATTTCGTTTTCCTGTTGTTTTCTTTCCTTTCTCGTTTGATGCCTGCACGGTACTCGTTGCTGTCCATTTTTATTTTGATCTCGCCTTTGATTCTGTAGCTGTCCTTGACATTAACTTTTATCTCTGCATGTTGACGTTGTTGCAGTTTTTGTTCGTTCTATTAACCTTTAATTTACACTAAAATTAATACCGAACTGTTCTAGACACAGCTGTGGGCCAAAGTAGCTTAAATTATCACTGGAAAGTGACATCAACATGTTATGTTTACCCATCGAATTACATCAACATGTCAGTTACACCCGCAGGTGACATCAACCATTTAATTACCTCCGGAAAGTTATCCAAGGGTGATAACTCTGACAGTGAATAAGAGACAAAAATATCAGTTCAGGGTATAAACATATAGAGAAACTGAAAAACATATATTCATAAATATAATCCAAATAACTATCAATAACCAGAAAAGAAATTGGTTTATTGATGTTTTGCATAAATATTGCGTTTTCCGAATTTTTAATAATTTGCGGTGTCTTTTATCATTTTTCGTACTTTTCCTTTACACGTATACAATATTTAGAATTTTCCTTTTGTTTTACAGAGAACAATTTTTCGAGGTTAACTGGGAAATGCAAAACATATATCACTACCAAAACAACCAATCGATTCTGGGTCCGCCTTGGTGAACACCGGAAATATACGGAAACCCAAGAAGGTAGGAAATTCACCAGATCAGATAGGAAGCAGTCGGAGTCCCAGATAAATAAATCGGTAATCACAGACCATGCCATACAGAAAAATAATGTGACTGACTGGGATAACTCCAAAGTTTTAAAGAGAGAGAGAGCAATCTGTTCAAGCAGCAGATAAAGGTAGCCATCTGGATACGCCGCAATGGACCAGTTCTAAATCGAGATGAGGGGGCTCATAGACTCTCGCACATCCATGACCAAGTATTAAACAAAGCGTAGCTGAATCGAGTCATTTCGGTACACATATTATAACTATTGTACATACGCTTATTATTATTATCTATTTATTTACCTTTATTTCATTTATCTTTATTTCATTTATCTTTATTCATTTATTTATTTTAATGACTTATTTTTACCGTTTTTTTCACTTTATGAATTATAAATGTCTTCTGTGATTTATGATTCGATTATTTTTGGCAATATCTTTTTTTTTTCAAATTGAAACACATTTAATGACTTGCTTTCAAATACGTAAGCCTTGTACCCTTGTTCTGATCACCTGTGAACGAGAACTGTTAACCACAAATTGAAACAATCTGGAAACCACACTATCCTAATTTATCAAAACACGTACAACAGTAGGGCCTGACAGAGACGTCAGACCACAAACTAAGTTCTCCGAGAAAAATACTTCTTCATTCTGAAACAGAAGAATCTAGATTGCCCTTAATTCTTGCTTGTAATCTTCCAAATGCATGTTGCTCAGTATACAAAATCAATTTTCAATGAGAAGTTGCACTAGATAATTTTGAAAATGTTAATTGAATGAACATTTATGAAAAAAGGAATGAAATTAAATATGAATTAATTTAACTCGTAGGCTAAGTATAGATTGGATTCTGATTCTGATTATTCTGACAAAATGAGAGAGGCCCAACAATCTGTGTCGCAGTCCCATGATATTTCAAAATAACTATACAGCAGCAGCTAGGCTATAACAAATGTTTACATACGAAAGAAATATATTTCTAACAATGAAATTAGTTTCTACAAAAGAACACCACTAGGATTCGATTCCCTGGCTTTTTTTCCATTGCAAATACAGGGAGAGCAGCCAATGACTTTCCGGTGATGATATTTGTTTTGTTAGTACTTCACAATGTTTCAACCCAATAAAATACGACTCAGATGCTATAAATGTCTGCGTAAATGTAGAGAAAAAAACATTATGATTCAATAATTGTTTAAGTCATGACGGGTGACACATGTGGGGACGGGAGACATCATGACGGGTGACACATGTGGTGACGGGAGCTATCATGACGGGAGACACATGGTGACGGGGGGACATCATGACGGATACCACAGGTGGGGGGGGGACAGCATGACAGGGGACACATGAGGTGACGGGAGACATCATGACGGGCGACACAAGTGGAGACGAGAGAAATCAAGACGGGTGACACATGTGGTGACGGGAGAAATCATGACGGGTGCCACATGTGGTGACGGGAGACATCATGACGGATGCCACATGTGGTGACGGGAGAAATCATGACGGGTGACACATGTGGTGACGGAAGACCTCATGACTGGTGCCACATGTGGTGACGGGAGCCATCATGACGGGGGACACATGTGGTGACGGGAGCTATCATGACGGGTGACACATGGGGACGGGGGGAAATCATGACGGATACCACATGGGGTGGGGGGACATCATGACAGGTGACACATGAGGTGACGGGAGATATCATGACGGGCGACACATGTGGTGACGAAAGAAATCAAGACGGGTGACACATATGGTGACGGGAGACATCATGACAGGTGACACATGAGGTGACGGGAGATATCATGACGGGCGACACATGTGGTGACGAAAGAAATCAAGACGGGTGACACATATGGTGACGGGAGACGTCATGACGGTAGGCACATGTGGTGACAGTAGACATCGTGACGGGTGACACATGTGGTGACGGGAGAAATCATGACGGGTGACCCATGTGGTGACGGGAGACATCATGACGGATGCCACATGTGGTGACGGGAGAAATCATGACGGGTGACACATGTGGTGACGGGAGAAATCAAGACGGGTGACACGGGTGACACATGTGGTGACGGGAGAAATCATGACGGGTGACCCATGTGGTGACGGGAGACATCATGACGGATGCCACATGTGGTGGGGGGACATCATGACAGGGGACACATGAGGTGACGGGAGACATCATGACGGGCGACACAAGTGGAGACGAGAGAAATCAAGACGGGTGACACATGTGGTGACGGGAGCCATCATGACGGGGGACACATGTGGTGACGGGAGCTATCATGACGGGTGACACATGGTGACGGGGGGACATCATGACGGATACCACATGTGGTGGGGGGACATCATGACAGGTGACACATGAGGTGACGGGAGACATCATGACGGGCGACACATGTGGTGACGAGAGAAATCAAGACGGGTGACACATATGGTGACGGGAGACGTCATGACGGTAGGCACATGTGGTGACGGGAGACATCATGACGGATGCGACATGTGGTGACGGTAGACATCGTGACGGACGACACATGTGGTGACGGGAGACATCATGACGGATGCCACATGTGGTGACGGGAGACATCATGACGGATGCGACATGTGGTGACGGGAGACATCGTGACGGGGGACACATATGGTGACGGGAGACATCATGACGGGGGACACATGTGGGGACGGAAGACATTATGACTGGTGCCACATGTGGTGACGGGAGACATCGTGACGGGTGACACATATGGTGACGGGAGACATCATGACAGGTGACACATGGTGGCGGGAGACATCATGACGGGTGACACACATGGTGACGGGAGACATCATGACGAGTGACACATATGGTGACGGGAGACATCATGACGGGTGCCACATGGTGGCGGGAGACATCATGACGGGTGACACATATGGTGACGGGAGACATCATGACGGGTGACATATGGTGGCGGGAGACATCATGCCGGATGACACATGTGGTGACGGAAGACCTTATGACTGGTGACACATGTGGGGACGGGGGACATCATGACGGGTGAAACACATGGTGAGAGGAGACATCATGACGGATGCGACATGTGGTGGCGGGGGACAGCATGCCGGATGACACATGGGGGGACGGAAGACCTTATGACTGGGGCCAAATGTGGTGACGGGAGATATCATGACGGGTGACATATGTGGTGACGGAAGGCCGTATGACTGGTGACACTTGTGGTGACGGAAGACCTGATGACTGGTGACACATATGGTGACAGGAGACTTCATGACGGGAGACACATATGGGGCCGGGAGACATCATGAAGGGGGACACATGTGGTGACTGGAGCTATCATGACGGGTGACCCATGTGGTGACGGAAGGCCTTATGACTGGGGACACATGTGGTGGCGGAAGACATCATGACGAGTGACACATGTGGTGGCTGGAGACATCATGACGAGTGACACATGTGGTGGCTGGAGACATCATGCCGGATGACAGATGTGGTGACGGAAGGCCTTATGACTGGGGACACATGTGGTGAAGGAAGACCTTATGACGGGTGACACACGTGGTGACGGAAGACTTCATGACGGGAGACACATATGGGGCCGGGAGACATCATGACAGGTGACACATGTTGGCGGGAGACATCATGACGGATGACACACATGGTGGCGGGAGACGTCATGCCGGATGACACATGGGGTGACGGAAGACCTAATGACTTGTGACACATGTGGTGGGGGGACATCAGGACAGGTGACACATGGTGGCGGGTGAGATCATGACGGGTGACGCATGTGAGAAGGGTAGCTATCATGACGGGAGACACATGTGGTGACCGTAGACATCGTGACGGGGGACACATGTAGTGACGGGAGACATCAAGACGGATGACACATATGGTGACGGGAGTCATCATGACGGGTGAAACATGTGGTGACGGAAGGCTTTATGACTGGTGACAACTGTGGTGGCGGGAGACCTCATGACGGGTGACATATGTGGTGACGGAAGGCCGTATGACTGGTGACACATGTGGTGAAGGAAGACCTTATGACGGGTGACACACATGGTAGACATCGTGACGGGGGACACATGTAGTGACGGGAGACATCGTGACGGATGACACACATGGTGGCGGGTGAGATCATGACGGGTGACATATGGGGGCGGGAGAAATCATGACGGGTGACGCATGTGAGAAGGGTAGCTATCATGACGGTTGACACATATGGTGACTGGAGACATCATGACGAGTGACACATGTGGTGAAGGAAGACCTTATGACTGGTGACACATGTGTTGGCGGGAGACATCAAGGCGGGTGACACATATGGAGACGGGAGACATCATGCCGGATGGCACATGTGGGGACGGAAGACCTTATGCCTGGTGACACATGTGGTGGCGGAAGACATCATGACGAGTGACACATATGGTGACGGGAGACATCATGACGGGTGACACATGGTGACGGGAGACATCATGACGGGTGACACACATGGTGACAGGAGACATCATGACGGGTGACACATATGGTGACGGGAGACATCATGACGGATGACACACATGGTGACAGGAGACATCATGACGGGTGACACACATGGTGGCGGGAGACATCATGACGGGTGACACATGGTGACGGGTAGACATTATCACTGGAGGCACATATGGTGATGGTCGATATTTTTTGAGACCGTAAAACCTACAGCTTATTTAGAATTAAGATTTACTAGCTATTGTTTCAGCCTAATTATTGATTTACTTAATGTCCTCTCTCAAAAGTACACTATGATGTCGGAATACTCGGGGGTCGGCGTAGACAGATTTCATTATGTGCAATTGATTGATTATGTTGAAGACCTCAGTGACATGTACAGTCCTCGACATGTGTCCATATCCAAAATTAACTCCAACAAGATTTTACCCTGAACAACATTTTCTTTAAAAACTCTTTTGCACCTCTTTCCCTTCTTCCTCCCCCATCCTTTTCTGTTCCATATACCCGTAATGATATGTATAATATAAGTCAATGCCGTCCAATCGCCGTTTTACAAAAAGGGAGACGGATTAACATAAGTACTTTGTACTTGTGCTCCAACTATAAGTACTCTAGCTGGTATTAGATCATCATCTACAATGTTTGACGAAACTTCACAAGAAATAGCAGAGAGAGAGAGAGAGAGAGAGAGACAGAGAGAGAGAGAGAGAGAGAGAGACAGAGAGAGAGAGAGAGAGAGAGAGAGAGAGAGAGAAAGAGAGACTGTGTATACATACAACATCAATATCAAACATGTAATGCACACGTATAACAATGTGTAATACATTTTAAATTTTGGTCATGAAAATGGTACAGTCAGAGATTATTTACATTCGCTACGTTCCAAGTACGAGATATAATACCACCATTGAAACTGTTTGTTAGAGGTTTTACAATTGAGGGAAGTGAATATATGATTAATTCGGGGATTAAGCCATCAGGACCGGTCGGCTAATTAATATTCATACTATGAACTTGATCAATCATTGTAAAATGTAAAATATGAAATATTTCAAATACGTGGCCTAAATTGTTACATGACCAAGGGGAGGTAAGACCTGCGGCCTTGTGTTAACAATTACATTTTGATATTATTAATAATAATGATAATATACAACATTTGATATAGCGCCCTATCTAGCAAAAATAAGCCACTCTAAAGCGCTTTACAATACATAGATATACAATTAATGCAATTAGTATATACAATTTTTTGAGGAATTCGCAGGAGCTGCCTTATCAGGCGCTAACTACGAGTCCTATGCCACCTGGCTAATATCTCCATATGTGTGTATGCCTGCGTGTGTTCTGGAGATGTATTGTGTTTTGTTTGTAGTGGGACTGTGCTTCCAACGGCATCTTTTATAGTGCCACTTCACTTGAATGCTACATCACAGATACCACAACATCCACCCCAGACCATTTTATACTAATAGCTTGGGTGGTGGGGTGATAGGGTGGTGGGGTGGTGCAGTGGATAGCGCACTTGCCTTTCACCAAGGCGGCCGGGGTTCGATTCCCCGATCGGATACAGAGACATCACTTAATGTTCCACAAACACGCACTATCACCTACGGTGACATCCTCGATACTCCAGGGTTTCGCTCACTTTGGCTCCATCCACCCCTGGAATATGTCATAGCAAAAGAGAAGGCTCAGCCTACATTGTGTGTACTGTAATACACTGAACCTTGCAGTACGCCAAATCACAGACACTGGTCGTTTAGAAGATGGAACCTACCAGGGGCGTTTCTAGGATATTTGAAAGAGCAAATATTTGGACCTTTTTTTTGCTAAAAAACTACGGATCACCCATCGGATGGGGGAATCAGTATAAAAAGAAATCAGAGTATGTGTTTAACTAATGAATATGATAAATTGCCATATTCAAGACAATATTAGCAGATTACGATAGGTTGTTTTTTTTGGTGTTTTTTTTAAAGGGGGGGGGGGGCGTACGCCCATTTCGCCCTCACCTGGACCCGCCCCTGCCTACTGCGACCTGTCGCTGAGGTAGGATTGCATCCACGGAAGTTCCGTACCAGCTATACCATAAGTATATTCCAGACGTCTGAAGAGAATGTCATGGTCAATAACGTCGAAAGCAGCTGATAGGTCAAGAGGTCAGCGGAGCAGTGGTTGTCCAGAGCTGCTACAATGTCACAATGTACTCGTGATAGAGCAGTTTCTGTAGAATAAAAAGCACGGTGGGCTGATTGTAGAATGTCACGAATGAGACTTACGTCCAAATGGGCTTCCAGCCGTTTCGAAGCAACCATCTTTTGACATAAAAAGGCAAATTTGAAACGGTAATGGTTTGTCTGTGTTTTAAATGTAACAATTTCAGATATTAATACTTGCGGACCTGCAAATGTTAATGCATGCCTTGTAAGGCTTTGTCGAAGGGTGCTGACACTTCAGGTTCACACGATGATTTGTTGGTGGTCGCGGTTAACAAGGCAAGGATATTGTCTAACCATTGTGTCAAAATTGCAATTGGAGTGAGGTCAACTTCCCATGTATTTGTTGGTGATTTCATTATGATGTTGTTCACTTCACCTCTGGTTACAGGATTGGAGGTTGTGAGATGTCCCCTTGAACGTTTTGACATCAGCCCTTGGAGCATCTGTAGAAGAAGAAGGGTTGGAGCTGTTAGCCAACCTGTCTCGGATTTTCGTAATTTTGTCCATGAAAACAAATGCTCAAGATGTCTGACAGTTCTTGCATTTTTTTATCACGACTTTTGCAGGTGGGCAAAATGAAATAATTTTAATTGTCTTCCCCATTAACTTATTTGTGATTTTGTAGAGCTGTGCTTTGTTAATGCCACTTTAACGAATTTGCCTGAAAAATAGTCTTTTTACATTTTATTAAAAGTTTGATGACAACACTTTTTTCCTTGTAAATTTCCTTGTGTATATCTAAACCTGTCCTGCGCCATTGCTTTTCAGTTTTACCCTTCGCTTTTTTCGCAAAGTAGTGTGCATCAGGGTACCACTGTGTGTTTGGTATCACAGTGACCTACTTGGTCTGAAACGGGGCATGTTTATCCACCAATGTTTTGAGTTACGTGTTATACCTACCCACAAGGTCACCCACTGATCCCGGCAGACTTTGTAGGGCTGATGATTGGTCAACGTGTTTCTTATGATCAGAGATTAATAGAATCTTCCCCTACCTTGAGGGTGTGATCGAGAAATCCCCAACCCGAGGGGTGATGTTTTTTGGTTGTCTAATCCGAGGCTCTGCCAAAACAATCACTCCGAGGGTTGGGATTTCTATATTACACCCTCAAGGTAGGGGATGATTATTTTTCTCTCATCCTATTATTTCAGTCACAGCTCTACCAACGAGTATTTAAATACTATATATACTATAATATATGTGAACGTTTACTTGTATGCATAGCAAATTAAATATTACATGCATGCTGCTTATGTATGTATGAGTGTGTGTATATATGTATGTATGTAGGTAGGTAGGTAGGTAGGTAGGTAGGTAGGTAGGTATGCAAGCATGTTTGTATATATATATGTATGTGTATATTCGTGTATGTCCATGTACTTACTCTTTACTGAAAGGCAAATCTGACTTGAAAATAAATAACTTATACAGTGTATGTATAAATAGGTGTACGTGTGTGTGTATTTGTAAAATGAATTATTTGTGTTTTTTCACATTCATGCATGAGTCTTTCAATACTATGGGTTGTAAATATGTTGTTATATATACATGTACGTGTGTGTTTCATGTTTGTTCTAGTTGATAAGTTGCATGCGAATAATGAACACATCGACACTGGTAATGTGAATATTGTACAATAATACATATCGTCATTGATAAATCCTATTTTTTCGTATTTTTGTATTGCTAAAACCATGAAACCGCTGCTGAATCATCAGCCATATTTACTTGTCTTTTAAATTCTTCTTTCTACTACTTCTCTGTTATCTCCCCTGTCAACTTTCTCTCTGTTTACCCTATCGTGACCTTAGATCGACTACTTGGCACGTGCAGTCATTCATGCGTACATACAAAGAAGTTCTTTTCTTTGACAGGTGTTACATGTATATGTTTTCTTTGACAGGTGTTACATGTATATGTTTTCTTTGACAGGTGTTACATGTATATGTTTTCTTT